>NW_019944046.1:33438-66071 GCF_002910315.2 Salvelinus sp. IW2-2015 | reverse complement strand
AACCGTTTACAAATACTCTCTCTGCTAAACTTTTGCTTTCTAAATCTCCTTTCTCTCTCTCTCTGGTGCTAGCCGGGATCCTCTCTCGCTGTCAAGTCCCCTTTATTGTTCCATTTCTAGGTCCCAATAATAGGCCCATTTACTGAAAATGTTCATGAGCCGTTGCAAATGTTTTTGTCGGCATCTCTCCTCGATAAGTTTCATTGATTTAATGACAGGTCGTAATAAAATTTTATTTCTTATTTGGGTGGCTAATTTAAAATATTCAATCATTGTTCATCTGTAAGGAACTTATTTTGGGCAAATTCGCGATAAATGCTACCGTCGCGGACTATTGTCTTCTTCTTTCTCTCTATCTTCTCCCTTTCTATCTTTTCCTCTCTGCATCTCTCTCTTCCTCTTCTATCAGTCTCCTCACGTTCATGATCAATATCTCTCTCTCATGCCTTCTCAGGTTCTCCTCTTCGTTGCTAGATCTCTCTCTCTCTCTCCAATTCAATGGGCTTTATTGGCATGGGGAACATGTGTTAACATGCCAAAGCACAAGGTGAGGTAGATATTATACAAAAAGTGAATAAACAGATCAAAACAGCTAAGAATGATTAGACATTACAAGAACGTTTTCAAACAATAAAGACATTCACAATGTTATATTATTATAGTGACAGTGTTGTAACAATGTACAAAATTGGTTTAAAGCAACCGACAAGTTAAAATAAATAAGAGTCATAAAGTATGAGGGTTTGTACGTGGATATGGTTACACTGATAGTTGTTATGTATCATTAGGCTACGCCTTGGTTGCACTCTTGTTAGTCGCATAGGTGTGGAAAGTGGTCACAATATCTTGTGCTCAGGAGTGCACCCAGCTGTGATTTCACCTCTTTGCGAGATTTTTGTTGGAATTTCTCTCGCCAGTTAGTAGTCATGAGGAGTACTCATCAATTCTGAAATTTATGGGATATGTTATTTTAATCAATTTCTTTGTCTGGCATTCCTGTGTAACTCTGAGGGAAATATGTCTTCTTAATATGGTCATTACACATTGTGCAGGAGGTTAGGAAGTGCAAGCTCAGTTCCACCTCATTTTGGTGGGCAGTGTGATTCATAGCCTGTCTTCTCTTGAGAGCCATGTTCTGCCTACGGCGGCCTTTCTCAATGCAAGGCTATGCTCACTGAGTTCTGACATGTCAAGAGAGCCTTTCCCTTATAGTTTGGGTCAGTCACAGTGGTCAGGTATTCTGCCACTGTGTACTTCTCTGTTTTAGGGCCAAATAGCATTCTAGTTTGCTCTGTTTTTTTTGTTATTCTTTTCAATGTGTGTCAAGTAATTATCTCTTTTTGTTTTCTCATAGATGGTTGGGTCTAATTGTGCTGTTTGTCCTGGGCTCCTGTGGGTGTGTGTTTTGTGTTGTGAACAGTAGCCCTCAGGACCAGCTTGCTTAGGGGACGTCTGTTCTCACAGGATTTCATCACTCATATTTTTGTAGTGAATGTGCTTTTTAGTTGAAGGTTTGTCAGAATCTCATTTAGTGGAGAATTTAACGGGCTCTTTTCTGGATTTTGATAATTAGTGGGTATGGCCTAATTCTGCTTCTGCATGCATTATTTGGTGTTTCACTAGTTGTAACACGGATCTCTTCTCTCTCTCTCTCTCTTCTCTCTCTCTCTCTCTCTCTCAAACTTGTTTCCCTTTTGTTCTCGTGAGAGGCAGACAGGAAGTTAATGGTTATAGTACCTACATAATCATAGGTCCGTCTCCTTATTCTTTCTCTGCAGAACGACTGGACAAATTGTTGTTGAGTCACTTAACTAAGTGCCTAATCAATTTGGCTAGCTAATTATGGGTCCAATAATCGTGCTTGGGTTTCTTGGGTGGAAATTGTTTAATGATAGACAATGCATATGGTAAACTACATGAGTATACAAAGTGGAAGAAATTGTGTCATTAAACTTGTAGTATCATGTATAAGTACGTTTAATTACACTACTACAGTTATGGTTGTAAAAAAAAGAAAATTGATAGTTGTCAACGTAGATATAAAGACAATAACTCTCTTAATTTCAGATGACGGGCCTAGAATCAGGGACACGTGGAGATTTTAAACTGCCTTGTTGTTCAGGGGAACGGTGGGTTAACTGCCTTGTTCAGGGGAACGGTGGGTTAACTGCCTTGTTCAGGGGAACGGTGGGTTAACTGCCTTGTTCAGGGGCAGAACGACAGATGTGTTATTTCTATTGTTACCTTTGTCAGCTCAGGAATTCGATCTTGCTACCCTTTCGGTTACTAGTCCAACGCTCTAACCACTAGGTTACCCTGCCGCCCCCACTACAGTATAACATTGACTAATCCCTATATTCAGTAGTATTTGTTCCACATTCTAAGAATAACACAGACATAAGAATGGACAACCAGGTTAGTGCATCACCCAGCATATCATTCTACTAAGGTCATATACATGGTTCTTTAAGAGGATCATATAGCCTGAAAACAAATTTGTGGCATTGTGGGAGGTGGGAGTCTGGGCACGACAAAGCAGCCTGGACCAAATTACAAAATGGCTGTCGGACTTCTGCAAGAGGGCCGTGATTGATGAAGATGTGTTCTAATGTTAATCTGCACCTTCCAGGCTTCTCCCGTGCTGCCCACAATATTATTAGATTACTCCCTTCACTTCTCCAGAAACACGCAGGAGGCGACATCTTGAAGTCATAGGAGTTAAAGACCCAAGCCAAGGGATTGGGAAAGGGGTACTGAAAAGGGCATTGGAGTGGGTATAGTTGCCAGGATGCTGCCAATGTGGGAATTAACCCACAGCCTTTTTTATTTGGCGCACAAACGAGACATAAAAATCCTTATTTCCCCCTCCCCCCCCAGCTAAAATACACCAATATACTGTTTACCGTGCATACAGGAAGTGATCCTGTAAAGGTGGGACTATCAGACAGAAAGAGGAACATAACTTCTCTTTTTCTGTCTTATTCCGTTGTTATTCCAACATTGGGTTTGGCACGCGGCCAATGTGCGAAGCACCGGAGATAAATACTTGTTTTACACATACATTCCTAACCCAAACTCTCACAAGCTGCAGAACGTACACACACATGAGTGAACTCCATGCCATCAATTATGCTAATTAAAGATAAGGCTGGGCGAAAAGGGGGGGGGGGTGGGGGTTGGGGGGCTAGTTAATACCAGGTGGAGATAATGCTGGAGATAGACAGGGGCTAATTCCAAAGGTCTCTCCATGGCTGAAATAGTTCATAAAAAAGGTGGTGCGCTGGAGAGAGTGGCAGCTGGGGAATTTTGAGGTTGGTGCCAGGGCCACAGCAACACACGCAATAGTAGAGAGAGGGGGAATACAGGCAGAAGCAGCAGTCTCCTTGGAGACGAAGAAGCTTATTAAAACAGACTGCCAAAACAATGTTATCATTTTTCACATATTTATTTGCTCAGCTTTGCATGTGTAAGCCTAGACTGCCATTAGTCTCTGAACAGAGAAGGCAACTGAAACAACTTTGTCGTAATGGGGTGATGAGAGAGAGAGAGAGAGAGAGAGAGAGAGAGAGAGAGAGAGAGAGAGAGAGAGAGAGAGAGAGAGAGAGGTGGGATTGGACGGAGGGTTCTCTTGTCTGGATTGTTAAAACCAGTAAAGTCTTCCACCTTGAATCAGGGGGGAAACTAATTAGGTAGCACGTATCAAAGCTTTGAGGGACTAAAGGACTAAACTTAAACACAACCTTTCACAAGTAAATCCTCCATCTTGTCTCTCCACAAACACCTTGCTCCCTTCAATTTCTGCTTTGTAATCAACTGTTTAAATGAGTAAAGAGGAAAACCTGTTAAACTGCAGCACGTCAGATTACCGAAACCTCTCTTGTTTTTCCAGTCAAAGCAGACTGGATCAAAGATGTCTGACCGGTGGTGCATAAGAAATACTTCTGGATTCGGCATTGTACTCCATAAATGTAAAAAATAAATAAAAAAAACGGCAACTGGCCCAGGAGGAATGCAAATTGATTCTAAAAATGTGCACTTTCTTTCTCAGACAGGCGAGACAGGTTTTGACAAAAAAAATCCCTCTTGACTAATCACCCTCCTGGTCCAAGCCAGTAAGCCTCGAGTTTTAGAGTTTTGTCAGGAACATTGAAAGTGCCTTTATTCACTGTCTAGTCTCTGCTTCCACGTCCAAGACAAAACCCACAGATACCACAGTCTACTGATATAAAGTCAAAGGGCCAAACCGCAGTTGAAACAATCAGAAAGTGTGCTTCCTGCATTGTTTGGGTAAAAAGCTGTGGGATGGGGCTGGAGAAATGTGAACTTTCAAAATTTAAAGACAGAGCTACGGATGCAACAACTGATCATCCATGATATCATGGATTATACTTTTAATTATGATTATACTTTTAATTATGATTAAAACACTGTGTTCACCCTCCACTACTCCACTGTGTTTACCCTCCGCTACTCCACTATGTTTACCCTCCGCTACTCCACTGTGTTTACCCTCCACTACTCCACTGTGTTTACCGTCCACTTTACTGCAGATTGCTTATTTAAGGCCCTGAGTCCTATGATTCCATTTGGGTATTGAACCTCTGCTTAAACTACAGCATCTCTAAAAGTGTACATTCACCAAGCAAAGAGTAGACGAACCAGAACCCGAAACTATGGCAACTCAACCTCTCCAAAACCAGACCCAAACAGAACCTAGAAGGTTACCTAGCAGGGTGCCCTGAATCCCCTGGGACAAACTCACCTGAAAGACCAGGGGAGGAATAATCTACTACAGCTCAAGTCAAGAGCGTCCGAGGAGGAGATCAAGCGAGTCACCAAAAATAACTGAAGTTAGGTAGGGCACCAGGAAATGACAACATACCACTTGTTCTAAAAAAAAACAGCCATCGGTGCACCTGCAGAGGTCTTGCACAGCTTACTGAACAAGATCTTGGGAAAATAAGAAGACTCCAACAGAATGGAAGACAGTTGTGATTGATACAATCCCCGAGAAAGGATAACTCAGTGAGTGCAAGAACTGGAGAGAAATCATGCTCCTCTCAATCCCCAGCAGAATCCTCTGTAGGATCGTATTGGACAATAGGATGCAGGACGCACTCGACAAGAGACTAGGAAAGGAACAGTGACTTTAGGAACAACTCTTCCTGTGCAGACCACATTGAAAACTCAGGATAATCGTCGAACAGTGCATTGAATTGCAGACACCACTAAACATCAACTTCGTAGGTTTAAAAACGAAAAAGCTTTCGATAGTATAGACAGAAACAGTCTACGGAACATTCTACGGTGGCGCGGCGTCTATCAAAACATATGTGAATCTGATCAGGAGTATGTATGAAGGGTTCACTGACCAGGTCATCTCCAACGGACAACATTCACACACACTCCACGTACAATCTGGAGTACGCCTGGCAGCTTACTGTCCCTTCTGTTTTTATCTAATAGCCATCGACTGGACCATGAGGAGAACCACAGCCCACAAAAAAAACAGTGAGGTGGAGAGCCATGGTGGATGTGTAATGCTCCCAAGGAGCCAGTGAGGTAGAGAGCCATGGTGGATGTGTAATGCTCCCAAGGAGCCAGTGAGGTGGCGAGCCATGGTGGATGTGTAATGCTCCCAAGGAGCCAGTGAGGTGGAGAGCCATGGTGGATCTGTAATGCTCCCAAGGAGCCAGTGAGGTGGAGAGCCATGGTGGTATCTGTAATGCTCCAACGGAGCCAAGTGAAGGTGGAGAGCCATTGGTGTTGATCTGTAATGCTCCCCAAGGGAAGCCAGTGAGGTGGAGAGTCCTATGGGGGATGTGTAATGCGTCCCAAAGAGCGCGAGTGTGACATGGGTTGAGTCTTCGAGAAGCCCAATGGGTGGAGCAGCTAGTGTAATGGTCCCAAGGAGCCAGTGAGGTGGAGAGCCATGGTGGACGTGTAATGCTCCCAAGGAGCAGTGAGTAGAAGTCCATGGTGGATGTGTAATGTCCCAAGTAGTCCAGGAGGTGTGAGACGCCATTGGTGGATCTGTAATGCTCCCAAGGAGCCAGTGAGGTGGAGAGCCATTGATGTGATATGTCCCAGGAGCCAGTCGAGGTGGAGAGCTCTAGTGGCATGTGTAATGGGCCATGAGGCATGTCGTAGATTCCAAGGAGCCAGTGAGGGTAGAAGCCATGGTGGATGTGTAATGCTCCCAAGGACCAGTGAGGTGGAGATCCAGGTGGATTCTGTATCTGCCCAAGGAGCCAGTGATGGTAGAGAGCCCATGGTGGTGTGTAATGCTCCCAAGGGAGCCATGGTGAGTGTAGAGAGCCATTTGCGTGGACGGTAAATCTCCTAATGGCCAAGAAGATGTAGATCAAGTGTGACAATAGAAAAGTGTCAATAGTCACAGTTGAAGTTGGAAGTTTACATACACCTTAGCCAAATACATTTAAACTCAGTTTTTCACAATTCCTGATACTTAATCCTAGTAAAAATTCCCTTAGGTCAGTTTAGGATCACCACTTGAAATGTAAAATGTCAGATGAGAGGAATGATTTATTTCAGCTTTTATTTCTTCAACATTCCAAGTGGGTCAAAAGTTTACATAAACTCAAAGTATTTGGTAGCATTGCCTTTAAATTGTTTAACTTGGTGTGAACGTTTCGGGTAGCCTTCCACAAGCTTCGCACAATAAGTTGGGTGAATTTTGGCCCATTCCTCCTGACAGAGCTGGTGTAACTGAGTCAGGTTTGTAGGCCTCCTTGCTCGCACACGCTTTTTCAGTTCTGCCCACACATTTTCTATAAGATTGAGGTCAGGGCTTTGTGATGGCCACTCCAATACCTTGACTTTGTTGTCCTTAAGCCATTTAGCCACAACATTGGAAGTATGCTTGGTGTCATTGTCCATTTGGAAGACCCATTTGCGACCAAGCTTTAACTTCCTGACTGATGTCTTGAGATGTTGCTTCAATATATCCACATAATTTTCCTGCCTCATGAAGCCATATATTTTGTGAAGTGCACCAGTCCCTCCTGCAGCAAAGCACCCCCAAAACATGATGCTGCCACTCCCGTGCTTCACGGTTGGGATGGTGTTCTTCGGCTTGCAAGCCTCCCCCTTTTTCCTCCAAACATAGCGATGGTCATTATGGCCAAACAGTACTATTTTTGTTTCATCAGACCAGAGGAGATTTCTCCAAAAAGTACGATCTTTGTCCCCATGTGCAGTTGCAAACCGTAGTCTGGCTTTTTTTGGGCGGTTTTGGAGCAGTGGCTTCTTCCTTGCTGAGCGGCCTTTCAGGTAATGTCGATATAGGACTGTTTTACTGTGAATATAGATACTTTTGTACGGTTTCCTCCAGCATCTTCCCAAGGTCCTTTGCTGATGTTCTGAGAATGATTTGCACTTTTCGCACCAAAGTACCTTCATCACTAGGAGACAGAACGCGTCTCCTTCCTGAGCGGTATGACGGCTGCGTGGTCTCATGGTGTTTATACTTGCGTACTATTGTTTGTACAGATGAACATGGTACCTTCAGGCGTATGGAAATTGCTCCCAAGGATGAACCAGACTTGTGGAGGTCTACAATTTTTTGTCAAGCAAAGAGGCACTGAGTTTGAAGGTAGGCCTTGAAATACATCCACAGGTACACCTCCAATTGACTCAAATGATGTCAATTAGCCCATCAGAAGCTTCTAAAGCCATGACATCCTTTTCTGGAATTGTCCAAGCTGTTTAAATACACAGTCAACTTAGTGTATGTAAACTTCTGACCCACTCGAATTGTGATAGAGTGAATAATAAGTGAAAAAATCTGTCTGTAAACAATTGTTGGAAAATTGACTTGTGTGATGTACAAAGTAGATGTCCTAACCGACTTGCCAAATCTATAGTTCGTTGACAAGAAATGTGTGGAGTGGTTGAAAAACAAGATGTAATGACTCCAACCTAAGTGTCTGTAAACTTCCGACTTCAACTGTATGTATAATTATGACATTATGTCACGCCCTGACCATAGTTTGCTTTGTATGTTTTATGTTTTGTTTGGTCAGGGTGTGATCTGTGTGAGCACTCTATGTTGTATGTCTGGTTTGTCTATTTCTATGTGTTTGGCCTGATATGGTTCTCAATCAGAGACAGGTGTTTTGCGTTGTCTCTGATTGGAAACCATATTTAGGTATCCTGTTTTGTATTGTGGGTTGTGGGTGATTGTCTATGTGTAGTGTTTAGTGTTAGCTTCACGGTCGTCGTTTATTGTTTTTGTATTAGTTTCGTTAAGTGTTCTCTGTCTATTAAAATCAAGATGAACACATACGACGCAGCATATTGGTCCTCAGATCTCGTTTCTCCTCATCAGAAGAGGAGGACGACAGCCGTGACACATTAACATTTCTCCATAATATTCATATCCATTTAAGCACTGGTATATTGAATAATGGAGAAAATAAATATTCACATTGACCTGCTTTAATTCAGTTCACAGTCAGTAGGTTTGTATAGTATTTGTTTAATAATTATTAATATGCCAAACAATTATTGGATGTTATACTGAAGTAATGACACATTTTGAATACTTTGTCTCTCCTACTAAGGCCTCAAGTGTACACTGAAGAGAGTCTTAGATTAACGGTCAGGAAGTGAGCAAACATGGTGGAATCAAACCGCGCGCCTGATTGCACTCCCAGTGTGTGTGTGTGTGTGTGTGTGTGTGTCAGGGGCGAAAATCTGATATCAACCTTGGAGGGGACAATTACATGAAATTTTCTCAGGAGCAATTCCTGAGGGGGACACCAAAAGTAGTGCTGTAAACAGACTATGTTGTAATATGTTATGTATATTGAGGGACCATAATCACATACTATCGGATAATTGTTAGGTACAGTAGTTAACTGAAGGGTTGTCCCAATTGTTTAAATCATTATAATACTACTAATAATAATAGTTATAGCAATGTTCTTATCAGTGCAGTGTTCCTCTCTCTTGAAACGTTTCAAGAGTTTGCGGTTCTATAAATTGTGGGTGTGGCTGATATGGTTTTGTGTCATCACTGAGGTAACTGGACGATGCTGTGCCACTGTCCCCTATACTGGTGCTGCTGGCAACAGGGGTGCACATGGTCCTGCCGTGGCTGTGACACTGTCCTCTGAAGTCTCTCTCCTTGGCTCTTTCCCTTTCACCACCCTCACTGACTCACAGTCTGTCTCCTAGAAAAGAAATAAGGTGTTTGCTGTACTCCTAACTACCGGTACCCAAAACTACACAATTAATCACACACAGCAATACCATTGCCTTAAACAAATCTTGGTTCAGTCACCAGTTTAAATTGAGAGTGGGGTATTCATGGCATTTTCCATTATGTCCCTATTTTACAAATCAAAAAAATTGAGAACCTTTCATAATGTTGCAACAAAGACTCAACAAACTTACCTGAGACTTTGTCTCTGCCAGTCTGTCCTGCATATCTGTCCCCAGCTCTGTGTCTGTGTGCCATCTGTTGCCTGCTCTGCCTAATGACATCATGTGAAATATTTCCATTAGCATTTCATTTCTTCTTTTGAATTTTATCATGGTCTTTGAGATATTAGGCTACTAGAGTTCTTACTTTGCGTTTTGGTGTACTGAAAAATACTCTGATGTCCGTCTTTTTACTTTTTTCTGACATTTTTCTACCTGGCTGGCTGGCTGACCGGTCTAGCTGCACAACCACATTACACAACACATGCTGCACGTTTTGAAATTTTAACATAGTTTGTTTCATATTGGCAGGCTTCCAACAATAGCTGAATTTGCAAAGCTAGCGAGCACCAATTCCGTTTCTGTGGTGTTTGCTATAATCTTTGCTACTGGTTAAGGTGAAAAAAAAAAAAATTCACTAGCGACAATTTAGCTTTTGCAACGAGACAATTAATATTTTAAGACAATGGTATAAGAGAGTGTAGTTCTGTTCAGTTTGGACTTCAGTTTTACGCTAACTTATCACAGGGACTTTGAAGCACTACAGCTGCATGCTAATCTTGGAATAAATTGACGATAGCAAATATTCCATCTTTGCGACGCCACATAAATGGAATAGGTACTAGCTAGCTTGATAGTTAATGTTTGCTTTAGTTTGCGCGCTAGCTCTGCAAATTACAGCTAGTGTGTGAACCCTGCAACATAAAAAAATATAATTGCTAAGGCGCGATTGACTGGATTACCTCACGTCAGTTACGGAGTGTTTTCGGACAGTGATACGAACCTCTATTACCTTGCCAGCTAAAGAACTGGCAGTGGATCAAAAATTGTGAGGCAAAGGGCGGGGGGGTCGCAATCTTGTGAAATTTAAAACGCGCTATTAAGTGTCTATAATCAGCAAGTGCTTTCATTGCGTATTATTAATATTATTGAAATTACATAGTTATGTTTACAGTGATATATTGGGGGGGAACTCATATTTTCCCAGGATGGGGGGGTCGTGTCCCCCGTCCCCCCTGGGATTTCCGCCTATGGTGTGTGTGTGTGTGTGTGTGTGTGTGTGTGTGTGTGTGTGTGTGTGTGTGTGTGTGTGTGTGTGTGTGTGTGTGGTGTGTGTGTGTGTGTGTGGTGTGTGTGTGTGTGTGTGTGTGTCTGCGTGCATACATAATGTGAAGCGTGTGTGTATCCTTACTGTCCAAAAGTACCTGCTGAGTGCGGGAGAGAGGCCCTGTGCCTTGTCTCCATGGCGCCCTTCATCGCTAATGGCCTCCCACTGACTGCAGGGCATCCTGGGATTAGGTTTGCACAGAGGCGGCTGATGAGGTGTGACCGCTAATCCACTGATACAGACAGCTGCAGTTCGGCTGATAGGCCCCGCCCGCCCCTCTTCTCCAGAGTCTGCAGGGGGGGGGGGGGTGACAGTGGGAGTGGGTGTCATCAGGTTTTGGGGGCTGGTGGATAGCTATTACCCTGCATTTGGGGGGGATGACGAACGAAAATACTTTGCCTGCTACCCCCTAAGGACCTCCTTAACAAATTCAGAGCGTATAGGGCCACATGAGGTTGCTGGACAGCTAGCAATGAAAAACATGGAGCTTGTAAGTTTTGTCGAAAGTTATGTTTGATTCATTGGCGTTTTCTCTTTAGTTCGTAAATGTAGATGTAATGGTGGGTAAGGGTGGTTTTAAGGATTATCTACGTCTCTCACAGAACATAATCGTGGTGAACTGTGCTTAGTATTACAGGGAGAGCATCAACAAGGTTGAACTGAACCCAGACGGAACTATCCAAGATACATGCCCTTCAAATGACAATATTTGGTTGCGTTGACAACCAAACACAATTTAATATCGCTAAATATCATTAGATTTGAAATCGACACGAGCGTTAAACCCTAGGCCTATTATATTGTTGATTTGTTGGGTGAATTATGGTTTGAATTTGAAACAGCAGTTGATGACTTTGCTATAGGCTGTGATGGCATTATTGATGAAATACACAGTGCATTCGGAAAGTATTCAGACCCCTTGACTTTTTCCACATTTTGTTACGTTACAACCTTATTCTAAAATGTATTAAATTGTTGTTGTTTTTTCACTCATCAATCTACACACAACACCCCATAATGACAGAGCAAAAACAGTTTTCTTAGATTTTTTTTTGCAAATGTACAAAAAAACTAACAGAAATATCATATTTACATAAGTATTCAGACCCCTTGACTCAGTACTTTGTTGAGGCACCTTTGGCTACGATTACAGCCTCAAGTCTTCTTGGGTATGATACTGCAAGTGGGAAGTTTCCCTCATTCTTCTCTGCAGATGCTCTCAAGCTCTGTCAGGTTGGATGGGGAGTGTCGCTGCATGGCTATTTTCAGGTCTCTCCAGAGATGTTCGATCGGGTTCAAGTGAGGGCTCTGGCTGGGCCACTCAAGGACATTCAGAGACTTGTCCCGAAGCCACTCCTGCATTGTCTTGGCTGTGTGCTTAGGGTCGTTGTCCTGTTGGAAGGTGAACCTTTGCCCCCAGTCTGAGGTCCTGAGCGCTCTGGAGCAGGTTTTCGTGAAGGATCTCTCTCTCTTTCCTTCGATCCTGACTAGTCTCCAAGTCCCTGCCTCTGAAAAACATCCCCACAGCATGATGCTGCCACCACCATACTTCACTGTAGGTATGGTGCCAGGTTTCCTCCAGACGTGATGCTTGGCATTCAGGCCAAAGAGTTCAATATTGGTTTCATCAGAGCAGAGAATCTTGTTTCTCATGGTCTGAGAGTCCTTTAGGTGCCTTTGGGCAAACTCCAAGCCGCCTGTCATGTGCCTTTTACTGAGGAGAAGCTTCCGTCTGGCCACTCTACCATAAAGGCCTGATTGGTGGAGTGCTGCAGAGATGGTTGAAGGTTCTCCCATCTCCACAGAGGGACACTGAAGCACCTGTCAGTGTGACCATTGGGTTCTTGGTCACCTCCCTGACCAAGGCCCTTCTCCCCCGATTGCTCAGTTTGGCCGGGCGGCCGGCTTTAGGAAAGAGTCTTTGTGGTTTCAAACTTCTTCCATTTAAGAATGATTGAAGAAGGTTTGAACTCCAACCCTCTCCAGAGTTAGATGTAACATTTAGGAGGAGGTGCTGCCCGGCCTAAAGTCGTTTTTTCTGATAGTGGATATAACTTGGAAGATCTGACGTTGTTTAAAGGTACAAATATTTGGCTGTGTTGAAATTTGGTTACCATGATGACATAACCCTGTGCTTAATTTTTTTTATTTTTATGTTCTAATCGTTTACTGAACAGAAATATAAATACACAAATTTAAACAATGTCTCTCTCTCTCTCTCTCTCTCTCTCTCTCTCTCTCTCTCTCTCCCTCTCTCTCTCTCTCTCTCTCTCTCTCTCTCTCTCTCTCTCTCTCTCTCTCTCTCTCTCTCTCTCTCTCTCCCCTCTCTCTCTCTCTCTGTCTCTCTCTCTCTCTCATAGATGACTAGCTCCCCCACCTGAGCAACCAGGCCAGCTGTCATTTCTGTGAGAGTGCAGACTGCATGCCAATACAGTAGCCAGGGAGAAGCCCGGTTCCCGTCGTGACTGAAGGCCTGCACAGCATACAGAGAAGACTGACACTTTACATGTTATAGCTGTCAGCTTTCCACAGGAAGACAGAAAGTCAAAAAGGAAGATAGTCGGAAAGTCAAAAAGCTGGAAAGAAAGATTTATTTTTTAAATGTTGATTTTCTGACATCCCCAATAAACGGATATTTAAGACTAAGTGAAATCAACAGGGGGGGGGAAATCATTGCCTGGGTGAGTCGATAAAAGCATGGTGAAGCAATTTTTTAGACTCAGGCAGCGTACGGTAATGTCTTCCCAGCGCGGAGCGTGAAGAGGCGATGCTGCACAGAGCAGCAGATCTGTCATAATCTGCCAGCCAGTCTGCTATCAGCGCTGTATAGTGCACCAGTAATGAGGTGCCCTCTCTCTCTCTCTCTCTCTCTCTCTCTCTCTCTCTCTCTCTCTCTCTAGTCCATGGAGGAGTGATGGGGCGGGGAATCCTTCTCCACACAGCGTCCCCCTCAGACATGTCATCACCCGGTTAGGCCCTGCTGGCTTCCACCACCAGGAGCATGTTGGGAAAATTGAGACGTCCAGCTCTTTCCTGCTGTTTCCCACTTTGTCTTTGATCTCTCTGTCATTACCTCAGAACATCATGTCTTTCATCTGTCACCGTCTCTACCTGCAGGTGTTTCTCAACTTCAAGTGGCCCAAATATCTTTGGCTTCCTTCCTGGCTGAAGGTTTGTGCGTATTGCTTGGGGTGAGTGGAAGAAGGCTGGGAGCTGGGAGAAGGATGAAAGCATGTATGCACTGTAAAAGACGTCTGATTTTCCCCCTTATGTTCGTGATGAATTGTAAACGTTCCCAGCTAAGTAAACACAAGACAATTAATGTGCACCTTGAATTCATAGAAGAAGAAATGACTTGATTTGTGTGCTGTTCCATTTTTAGTGAAGAAGAAGAAAGTTCTTTGGAGACCAAAGCGGGACTCCATCAAATTCCGATCACACATGATTAAACTTTCTTTTTAAATAGTTAACTGAGCTCCTTTTAATCTTTCAAGTCTTATTCTATTATCATAACTGCTTTCAGAATCCCACTTACCCTAAAGCCATGCTCTGTGGCAAATAATCAAATTAAGATATATTACAGTAAGATATGGATCCAAAGTAAGTCGAAAATCAACAAAGGGGAACGGCCTGTAATGTGTTATTACTCTGCAGCACATTTCATCACGAAAGGAAAACTCTTTAAAGCATGTATGCTAACAGAAAACTAGCTATGTAACCCATTATGCAATAGCAATATCAAACTATGTGTTTATTATATATACTGTATTATAAACAGCTCTCAGAGAGATACATTGAAAGGTTTTTCTCGTGGCGTAGGGGAGTTAGATAAATAACACAGCAGTCGCAGCAGAGCTCCCGTTGAATAGTTGAAGTGTCAGTCACGCGACCTCTTTGTCTTCTCAGTGGTGAGAAGCTGCGTGCAAAACATTTGTGTTGGAGGGCAAAGGCGCACTGAAGGTGGACCGCGTCGCAGGGTGTGTAAGCAGTACTAAGCCATCAAGTCTGTTGGCCTCCCCGATATTTATGCAATGTCTCTGTGTGTGTATATTTGCTAAGCTCTCTGTGTGTGTGTGTATCTTTGCTAAGCTATCTTTGTGTGTATCTTTGCTAAGCTCTCTGTGTGTGTATCTTTGCTAAGCTCTGTGTGTGTGTGTGTATCTTTGCTAAGCTCGTGTGCTGTGTGTGTATCTTTGCTAAGCTCTGTGTTGTGTGTGTGATCTTTGCTAAGCTCTGTGTGTGTATATCTTTGCTAAGCCTTCTGTGTGTGTGTATCTTTGCTAAGCTCTCTGTTGTGTGTGTATCTTTGCTAAGCTCTGTATGTGTGTGTGTGTGTGGGTGTGTGTGTGTGTGTGTGTGTGCTGTATCTTTTGCTAAGCTCTGTGTGTGTGTATCTTTGCTAAGCTCTCTGTGTGTGTGTGTATCTTTGCTAAGCTCTGTGTGTGTGTGGTGTATCTTTGCTAAGCTCTCCTGTGTGTGTATTCTTTGCTAAGCTCTGTGTGTGTGTGTATCTTTGCTAAGCTCTCTGTGTGTGTGTATCTTTGCTAAGCTCTCATGTGTGTGTATCTTTGCTAAGCTCTCTGTGTGTGTGTGTATCTTTGCTAAGCTCTCTGTGTGTGTGTATCTTTGCTAAGCTCTCTGTGTGTGTTTCTTGTACATTGAGATGTTTTGGGCTAGATCGTGGCCCCGATAAATAGCTTCGACCAGCCCTACAAGCCACAGGATGGACCCAGCAGGACGGGCCGAAGGCTGTCTGTAAACTATTTCCTGAATAACAAGTTTGATATCAAAATATTAGTCCATACGCAGAGTTGTTCATTGATTTCTATCAGGAAACAGGGGGGGGGAATTGTCCTAAAGAGTTTATTTTATGGGGAGGTGTAACGCTTCCTAAAGGAAACATTGCTTCCTTTTAGTTTCACGTTGCAGTATTTTCAACCCTTCAACTTTCCATTAAAAAAAACGAAACATACTAATGAAATAAACAAATTAATTCAGAGGGAAATTAATGCCTTGGCGTACTGAATTATATATTTGCGTCTCACATTTTCTACAGTATCTTTCCGTGGGCACAGTTCTAGTCCCACAATTAAGGTATCTCAATCTCATCTCTATAATTATATGTACACTACAATGTGCAGACAGGTAACATTGACTTACCCTTACCCTTAACTTTACCCATTGACTTAACCTTACCCCTTACCCAATATGTTCTCTCACATTCAGGCTTGAGAGCTTTCTCCCACCATTTGGAAAACCACTGCAGCTCAGTAAAACTCAAAACTGTGTTCCTGAGGCAGTCTTGGGTCCCAGAGCACATATTTAGTTCTGTCAAGGAGACCTAGGTTAAGTTCTTCTCTCAGGGGCATAATGTCTCAAACTGTGTACACAGAGCCTGCTCCCTGATGGATATTGTGCTAAGTCTTACTAAAAACGACTGCCCTGGTCTTAATCAAAACTGAGCCTGTCCAGAGACAACCTCGTATCAATCTCCATCTCTGACAGAAACGAGGGAAGCCAAGGATAGAAAGACCCAAGGCGGTCTGGGGGAATTTATAGTATTTTGGATAAATATATACATAGAGTTCCGAACAGTAAAAGCTAAATAACTCCCAGTATATCTTGGCAAGATCTGGTCTCGGAGCCGAGGGAAGACAAAGTCTCTTGTCCACTAATCCGTAGTTTGGAGGGGACTCCTGACACAGACCACAAGAATCTCTGGGTGGGGGGGAAATGAGGTGGAGGGGGACCGAAAGATGGGGATGGACGGGAGGTTGCTGTTCTACTGCACGTGTCTGTTTGATGAGAGAGGAATAACTTAGCCCGGTCTCCTTCTAGAGGCACAAAGCCCAAGTAAAATAAAGAGATCCCTCCGCGTTTAGCTTGATTGACAGAGGTCCAGGGATATACACGTTGGAAATATGTCCTTATTCCTTTACACAACATGATGTAACACTCATAGCTATATCTGACCATGGTGGTGTTTTTTAGTTTTTTCAAAACTTTGATTCAATCAGGAGAGCCAATTGAGAACAGAGTCTTATTTGCAATGGTGCCCTGAGGACAACAAATTCAATAAATTCAACATAAACACCCCCCCCCCCCTAAAAAAAATACAGGTTACTATTTCAACACCACTACAGTTTCACATAATCCAAATCAAATCAAATGTATTATATAAGCCCTTCTTACATCCGCTGATATCTCAAAGTGCTGTACAGAAACCCAGCCTAAAACCCCAAACAGCAAGCAATGCAGGTGTAGAAGCACGGTGGCTAGGAAAAACTCCCTAGAAAGGCCAAAACCTAGGAAGAAACCTAGAGAGAACCAGGCTATGAGGGTTGGCCTCTTCTGGCTGTGTGCGGGTGGAGATTATAACAGAACATGGCCAAGATGTTCAAATGTTCATAAATGACCAGCAGGGTCAAATAATAATAATCACAGTAGTTGTCGAGGGTGCAGCAAGTCAGCACCTCAGGAGTAAATGTCAGTTGGCTTTTCATAGCCGATCATTTAGAGCAGGGGTGTCAAAGTCAAATGGACGGAGGGCCAAATAAAAAATTTAGCTACAAGCCGAGGGCCGGACTGTTCGAATGTTCATTGAAAAAATTTTAAATGACGCATATAGTCTAGTGAACCTAATTGAACCTACTGAAAACCTAACAAATATATTCCAATATGATCAGATAAATAAAGCAATATTCTCTTATGGCTCTGTCAGTAATCTTTAATTTCAACAGACAACAAAGACAAATTTCCTTTATATAAAAATCCCCATAACATGAACATTAAATGAAAGAAACCGGTATTCAAGGCACCATCAGTAGCCTATATTTTCTATTTTAGCAAAAGTGGGCTAAATTTACTTCAAAGAAAACAATAATAGCAATTTTCTATCATCCACTCAACTGAAATATTTTTAAAATATAATTGGATTGAAATACAATAAAATAAAGTGCAAAAATCTATTAATCAAAAACAACACTTTGTTTAAGGAGAAGTAACATGCAGTGAAAACAAATATTAAACTTTAACTTTTAAACTGAACTGAGTAAAAACTCTAAATATGTGATTGCACAGTAATGGTCACTTTTTTGAGGTTGAGGGTGATACTTTGGTTGTCCCATCTTTTCCACAAGTTCATCAATGTTCGGGGTAAGGCTCTGAGCTGAGGAAATCCTCAGAATTGAGTGGAGGTGTTCAGCAGTAAGTCGACTTCTGTGTGATGTTTTGTTCAGGTTCATCAAAGAAAACAGTTGTTCACACAGGTATGTGCTGCCAAACATAGACAACGTTTGAGCAGCCTGGATGCGCAGCTGGGCATTGTGTCGGGGAGGAAACGGGCGAACTCCGCAGCACCCACTGCCGCATATTTTGCCCTCAGTGCATCATTGCATTGGAGGTCAATCAACTCCATTTGGAGGTTTGGTGGTGAGCTTTCCACGTCAACAGGAAATGGGTTACCGAGCAGTTCCAACCTGCTTTTTTGTGCTTCAAAGTCAGCAAATCGGCGTCGAAAGTCAGCGGCAAGCAACCTATTTTATCAGCCAACTGTGCGCCGGGAACGCACTGGTAGAGAGCTTCTCTTTCATGGTCTGGCAGCTGGAAAGTGGCTCAAATTTTCTTTCCGCATCTGCGTCTCCCACAGAGTCATTTGGTTTTAAATGCCTTCACTGTACTGTACATATCAGAGATGACATGATCCCGACCCTGCAGCTGCAAGTTCATTGCATTCAGATGACTCGTAATGTCACACAGAAAAGCCATTTCACAACAGAAACATTTCGTCTCGGAGTTGTGTTGTGTCTTTCCCTTTGCTGTCCAAGAACAGACAAATCTCCTCACGAAGCTCGAAACATCTTTGAAGCACCTTTCCCTGGCTTAGCCATCGCACCTCTGTGTGATAAGGCAAATCACCATGCTCCGTTTCTAACTCCGTCAGAAATGCCTTGAACTGGCGGTGATTCAAACCTTGGCTCTGATAAAGTTAACTGCTGCGTGATGATGCTCATTACATGCTCCATTTTCAAGGCTTTACCGCACAACGCTTCCTGGTGTATGATACAATGATAAGCTGTCAGCTCACCTGCGCGTTTTCCTCTTGCATCTTTTCCCGTATCTTCGCCACCAGTCCGCTCCTGTGTCCACACATCGCAGGTGCTCCGTCGGTTGTCAAACCCACGAGTTTTTCCCAAGGCAGCTCCATCTCATTTACACATCTTGACACCTCTTCATACAAATCATGCCCCGTAGTTGTGCATGCATAGGACGTAAAGCCAAAAACTCCTCTGTCACGCTTAGGCTGGAGTCCACTCCGCGGATGAAAATTGACAACTGGGCAATGTCAGAAATGTCGGTGCCCTCATCCACAGCCAAGGAATATGCAATGAAATCTTTTTCCCTTTTTCACAAGCTGCTCTTTTAGATTGATGGACAACTGGTCTACTCTCTCGGCAATGGTGTTTCTGCTCAGACTCACATTTTAAAAAGAGTTGCCTTTTTTCTGGGCAAACTTCGTCACAAACTTTAATCATGCAGTTTTTGATGAAATCCCCCTCCGTAAATGGCCGGGCTGATTTAGCGATCTCTTCTGCCAAAATAAAACTGGCCTTGACAGCAGCCGGCCTTGTGATTTGGCTTTTTTGAACAGAGCCTGTCGAGATTTGAGGCCTCGTTTTAATTCCTCTGCCTTTTGTAGCCTTTTCCATGTCCATATTCTTTTTGTCCGCGTGGTCGTTTCATAATGTCGTCTCAGATTATACTCTTTCAGTACCGCCACACTTTCCCACACAGAAGACACACAGGTTTTCCAGCTACCTCCGTGAACATATACTCCGACTCCCACCTTGTTTGAAACCCCCGTCTCAGTGTCCACCTTCCGTTTTGCCATTTTTGATGGGTTCTGAAAGTTAATTTTACTGTGATGCTGACGACTGCTGTGCCAATAAATATTGAAATGAAGCAGCCTACTGCTCGGTGCGTCACCGTTGCATTGTGGGAAATGTAGTATTGGTGCGTGTAAAAGATCTGCGGGCTGCCGGCTTGCTGCGGTCTGCGGGCCGGTTCTAATAATAAATCAAGATCATCCCAGGGGCCGTAAAAAACCTTCTCGCGGGCCGGATGTGGCCCGCGGGCCTTGACTCTGACATATGTGATTTAGAGTATCTCTACCGCTCCTGCTGTCTCTAGAGAGTTGAAAACAGCAGGTCTGGGACAGGTAGCACGTCCGGTGAACAGGTCAGTACTTACTATAATTCTATAGTAACTACTGTAACACCTGTCATAGCTATGTCTGATCATACTGTAACACCTGTCATAGCTATATCTGATCATACTGTAACACCTGTCATAGCTATATCTGATCTACTGTAAACACCTGTCATAGCTATGTCTGATCATACTGTAACACCTGTCATAGCTACGTCTGATCATACTGTAACACCTGTCATAGCTATGTCTGATCATACTGTAACACCTGTCATAGTTATTCTGATCATACTGTAACACCTGTCATAGCTATGTCTGATCATACTGTAAACACCTGTCATAGCTATATCTGATCATACTGTAACACCTGTCATAGCTATGTCTGATCATACTGTAACACCTGTCATAGCTACGTCTGATCATACTGTAACACCTGTCATAGCTATGTCTGATCATACTGTAACACCTGTCATAGCCATATCTGATCATACGTAACACCTGTCATAGTTATCTGATCATACTGTAACACCTGTCATAGCTATATCTGATCATACTGTAACACCTGTCATAGCTACGTCTGATCATACTGTAACACCTGTCATAGCTATGTCTGATCATACTGTAACACCTGTCATAGCTATGTCTGATCATACTGTAACACCTGTCATAGCTATGTCTGATCATACTGTAAAAACCGTCATAGTTATGTCTGATCATACTGTAAACACCTGTCATACTATATCTGATCATACTGTAACACCTGTCATAGCTATGTCTGATCATACTGTAACACCTGTCATAGCTACGTCTGATCATACTGTAACACCTGTCATAGCTATATCTGATCATACTGTAACACCTGTCATATCTACAGTATATCTGACCATGGTGTAACACCTGTCATATCTACAGTATATCTGACCATGGTGTAACACCTGTCATATCTACAGTATGTCTGATCATACTGTAACACCTGTCATATCTACAGTATATCTGACCATGGTGTACACCTGTCATATCTACAGTATGTCTGATCATACTGTAACACCTGTCATATCTACAGTATATCTGACCATTGTGTAACACCTGTCATATCTACAGTATCTCTGACCATACTGTAACACCTGTCATATCTACAGTATATCTGACCATGGGGTAACACCTGTCATATCTACATTATGTCTGATCATACTGTAACACCTGTCATATCTACAGTATGTCTGATCATACTGTAACACCTGTCATATCTACAGTATATCTGACCATGGTGTAAACACCGTCATATCTACAGTATGTCTGATCATACTGTAACACCTGTCATATCTACAGTATATCTGACCATGGTGTAACACCTGTCATATCACAGTATATCTGACCATGGTGTAACACCTGTCATATCTACAGTATGTCTGATCATACTGTAACACCTGTCATATCTACAGTATGTCATCATACTGTAACACCTGTCATATCTACAGTATGTCTCATCATACTGTAACACCTGTCATATCTACAGTATATCTGACCATGGTGTAATGCGCCACGCCAAATTTGACCTCCCAAGTTTTCTGAGCCCAAAAAACTTGCAAATAACTTTTTTGATGTTTTCAGGATTTTCATTAAAAAAGACTATAAAACCCAGGAAATCAGCTCCAAGTGATTTTTATTTTGGAACTCTGTTCCCAAGTATTCCCACGCATAATAGACATGCGATTCTATATAAACATAAGCAAGGTTTGAAATGATTATGTTTTAGTCAAATATTACATTTGTTTGGGCTTCTTGAGCCCAAACAAATGTGAAAAGAAAAGACCCCTGGTGGCATGTCTGGTGGGGTACGTGTGTGTGTCAGAGCTGTGGGTAAATTGACAAACAATTTGGAATGTACAAAATATGAATGTTTCTTATGAAAAGAAGAAGTGATGCAGTCAGTCTCTCCTCAACTCTGAGCCAAGAGAGACTGGCATGCATTGTATTTATATCAGCCCTCTGATTACAATGAAGAGCAAGACGTGACGCTCTGTTCTGTGCCAGCTGCAGCTTAACAAGGTCTTTCCTTGCAGCACTCGACCACAGGACTGGACAATAATCAAAATAAGACAAAACTAGAGCATGCAGGACTTGCTTTTCGTAGTGTCGTGTCAAAAAAGCAAAACATTTTGTTGTTACAGACAGACCTCTCCCCATCTTTACAACCATTGAATCTACAGTTTAATGACTCCAACCTAAGTGTATGTAAACTTCCGACTTCAACTGTATTTGTTTTGACCACGACAGTTTACCATCTAAGGTAACACCAAATTATTTAGTCTCCTCTTGTTCAACAGCCACACCGTTCATTACCAGATTCAGCTGAGGTCTAGCACTTATAAAATGATTTATACCAAATACAATGCTCTTAGCTTTAGAGATGTTCAGGATCAGTATATTTCCAAAACAGACTGCAACTCTTTGTTACGGGGTTTCAGTGACTTCATTAGCTGTGGTTGCTGGTGCGTACAGTATATGGTTAAATGGTTAAATCATCAGCATTAATGGAGACACAAGCGTTATTTATTGCCAGTGGAAGGTCATTGGAAAAATTAGAAAATAGTAGAGGGCCTAGAGACCTGCCCTGCAGTACACCACACTTTACATTTGACATTAGAGAAGCTTCCATTAAAGGAAGTTCTGAGTTCTATTAGATAAATAGCTCTGAATCCACAATATGGCAGAGGTTGAAAAGCCATAACACATACACTACCATTCAAAAGTTTGGGGTCACTTAGAAAGTCCTTAACTGTCAGCTTCAATAAATACCCGCAAAACACAAGTCTCAACGTCAACAGTGAAGAGGCGACTCCGGGATGCTGGACTTCTAGGCAGAGTTGCAAAGAAAAAGCCATATCTCAGACTGGCCAATAAAAAGAAAGATTAAGGTGGACAAAAGAACACAGACACTGGACAGAGGAACTCTGCCTAGAAGGAAAGCATCCCGGAGTCGCCACTTCAATGTTGACGTTGAGACTGGTGTTTTGAGGGTACTATTTAATGAAGCTCCCATTTGAGGACTTGTGAGGCGTCTGTTTCTCAAACTAGACACTAATGTACTTGTCTTCTTGCTCAGTTGTGCACCGGGGCCTCCCACTGCTCTTTCTATTCTGATTATAGCCAGTTTGCGTTGTTCTGTGAAGGGAGTAGAACACAGCGTTGTATGAGATCTTCAGTTTCTTGGCAATTTCTCGCATGGAATAGCCTTCATTTCTAAGAACAAGAATAGACTGACGAGTTTCAGAAGAAAGTTATTTGTTTCTGGCCATGTGCTAACATAATTGCAAAAGGGTTTTCAAATGATCAATTAGCCTTTTAAAATTATAAACTTGGATTAGCTAACACAATGTGCCATTGGAACAGAGGAGTGATGGATGCTGGGTCTCTGTACGCCTACGAAGATATTCCATAAAAATTCTGCGTTTTCCAGCTACAATAGTCATTTACAACATTAACAATGTCTACACTGTATTTCTGATCAATTTGATGTTATTTTAATTGACAAAAAATGTGTTTTTCTTTCAAAAACAAGGACATTTCTAAGTGAGCCCAAACTTTTGAACGGTACTGTAAGTTTTCTCAATAACCGGTTATGGTCAATAATATCAAAGGAATCTAACAGTACAGCTCCCACAATCTGTTATAATCAATTTCATTCAACCAATCACCTTCATTTGTGTCAGTGCAGTAAATGTTGACTGCCCTCTACAAGCATGCTGAAAGTCTGTTTACAGAGAAATAGCATTGTATGTGGTCAAACACAATTTTTTCCAAAAGTTTGCTAAGAGCTGGCAGCAAGCTGATAGGTCTGCTGTTACAACCAGTAATGTCCGCTTTACTACTCTTGGGTAGCGGAATGACTTTGGCTTCCCTCCAGGCCTGAGGACAAAGACTTTCCTTTAGGCTCAGATTAAAGATATGACAGATAGGAGTGAATATAGTCAGCTACCATCCTCAAAAGTTTTACATCTAAGTTGTCAATCCCAGGAGATTTGTCATTACTGATCGATAACAATCATTTTACCACCTCTCCCACACTAACTTTACAAAATTCCAATTTGCAATGCTTTTCTTTCATTTTTTCCCCCATTTTTTTTATGAATGAATACTATGGCTCACTGTTCGTGGTTGGCATTTCCTTCCTAAATTTGCCCACTTTGCCAATGAAATAATCATTCAAATAACAGGCAACATCAAATGTTTTGTGATGAATAAGTGTCACGTCTTCCGCCGAAGTCGGTCCCTCTCCTTGTTCGGGCGGTGTTCATCTGTTGACGTCACCGGCCTTCTAGCCATCGCCGATCCACTTTTCATTTTCCATTTGTTTTGTCTTTGTCTTACACACCTGGTTTCAATCCCCCAATTACCTGTTCCTTATTTAACCCTTTGTTCCCCCACGTTTGTTTGTGAGTGATTGTTTCTATGTAGGAAGGTCCGTTATTGTGGGCTCTGTTTTTGTATTGCATTAATTATATGTTGAGTAAAATAAGTTTTGTTTACTCATATCTGCTGTCCTGCGTCTGACTCCTATACACCAGCTTCACACAGACTTCCTTACACTCTGATTTGATGAAAGTTGAATTAGTCTTTCTGCCCATCATTTCATTTAAAGTACTCCAAAGTTTTTCCCCGTCATTGTTTATGTCATTGATCTTGGCTTCATACAGTTTCTTCTTCTCTGTGTTGAGTTTAGTCACATCATTTCTCAATTTGCAGCAAGTCAGCCAGTCCGATGTGCAGCCAGACTTATTAGCCACTCCTTTTGCCCCATCTCTTTAAACCAAACCAGTTGTTCAATTTCTCATCAATCCATGGAGCCTTAACAGTTCTAACAGTCAGTTACTAAACAGGTGTTTATCAATATTTTGGAAGAAGCGCTTTCATAAATTCATTAAATGCAGCGTCTGGATGCTCCTTATTAATCACATCAGAACAACAAATATTTCTGACATCATCCATATAAGAGTCACAGCAAAATCTTCTGCATGATCTCTTTAACACTATTTTTGGCCCAGCTTTTGGAACTTTGTGTTACGGCTGTCGTCTTCCTCCTCTTCCTCGGACGAGGAGAGGAGAGAAGGATCGGTGGACCAATACGCAGCGAGGTAATTAGACATAAATGATATTTATTGAAACACGAAGACGAAATACGAAAACACTTGGAAATTACAAAATAACAAACACGACGTAGACAGACCTGAACATGGAACTTACATAACTACACGCAGAACTCACGAACAGGAACAGACTACATCAAACGAACGAACAGCCAAGACAGTCCCGTGTGGTGCACATACACAGACACGAAAGACACAGGAGACAAAGACCAATCACCACACACAAACATCTGAGAACAACCTACCTTAATATGACTCTCAATCAGAGGAAATGCCAAACACCTGCCTCTAATTGAGAGCCATACCAGGCACCCTTTAACCCAAATAGACACAAACACATAGAAATGCCCACCCCCGTCACGCCCTGACAAATAAACACATACAAAACAAGAGAAAAGGTCAGGAACGTGACATAACCCCCCTTAAGGTGCGAACGCCGGGCGCACCAGCACAAAGTCTGGGGAGGGTCTGGGTGGGCATCTGACCACGGTGGTGGCTCAGGCTCGGACGCTGTCCCACACCACCATAGTCACTCCCCGCTTCTGTATCCCCTCACTGACCACCCTCCAACTAAACCCACCTAAATGAAGGGCAGCACCGGGTAAGGAGCACCGGGATAAGGGCAGCACCGGATGAGGCAGCACGGGATAAGGGGCAGCTCCGGGCTGAGGACTCGGCGGTGAGGCTCTGGCAGCTCCGGGCTGAGGGACTCTGGCAGCTCCGGGCTGAGGACTCTGGCAGCTCCGCGTGAGGGACTCTGGCAGGTCCTGGCTGGGGACTCTGCAGGTCCTGGCTGAGGGACTCTGGCAGGTCCTGGCTGGACGGCTCTGGCAGGTCCTGGCTGGACGGCTCTGGCAGGTCCTGGCTGGACGGCTCTGGCAGGTCCTGGCTGGACGGCTCTGGCAGGTCCTGGCTGGACGGCTCTGGCAGGTCCTGGCTGGACGGCTCTGGCAGGTCCTGGCTGGACGGCTCTGGCAGGTCTGGCTGGACGGCTCTGGCTGGTCCTGGCTGGACGGCTCTGGCAGGTCCTGGCTGGACGGCTCTGGCTGATCCGGTCTGGCGGAAGGCTCTGGCTGATCCGGTCTGGCGGAAGGCTCTGGCTGATCCGGTCTGGCGGAAGGCTCTGGCTGATCCGGTCTGGCGGAAGGCTCTGGCTGATCCGGTCTGGCGGAAGGCTCTGGCTGATCCGGTCTGGCGGAAGGCTCTGTAGGCTCTTGGCAGACGGGCGGCTTTGCAGGCTCATGGCAGACGGGCAGTTCAGGCGCCGTTGGGCAGACGGGCAGTTCAGGCGCCGCTGGGCAGACGGGCAGTTCAGGTGCCGCTGGCAGACGGGCAGTTCAGGCGCCGCTGGGCAGACGGCAGTTCAGGCGCCGCTGGGCAGACGGGCAGTTCTGTAGGGAGGAGACGGAGAGAGCAGCCTGGTGCGCGGTACCGGAACTGGAGGCATGGTGGAGACACGCACCATAGGGAGAGTGCGTGGAGGAGGAACAGGGCTCTGGAGATGCACTGGAAGCCTGGTGCGTGGTGTCGGCACTGATGGTACTGGGCTGGGGTGAGGAGGTAGCGCCGGAAATACCGGACCGTGTAGGGTTACGGTCTTGAGCACCGAGCCTGCCCAACCTTACCTGGCTGAATGCTCCCGTGCCGACCAGTGCGGGGAGGTGGAATAACCCGCACGCGGCTATGTAGGCGAACCGGGGACACCATGCGTAAGGCTGGTGCCATGTAAGCCGGCCCAAGGAGACGTACTGGTGGCCAAATATGTAGAGCCGGCCTCATGAGTTGGATATGCTCATCTAGCCCTACCAGTGCGGGGAGGTGGAATAACCCCACTGGGCTATGCACCCGTACAGGAACACCGTGCGCTCTACCTGCGTAACACGGCGTCTGGTACTCCCGCTCTCACGGTTAGCCTGGAAGTGGGCGCAGGTCTCCTACCTGCCCTCGGCCACTACCTCTTAGCCCCCCCAAGAAATTTTAGGGTAGTACTTGGCGGGCTTCCAGCCTTGCTTCCGTGCTGCTCCTCATAACGTCGCCTCTCCTTTTCGCTGCCTCCAGCTCCGCTTTGGGGGCGACACTCCACTGGCTCTGCCAGGGTCCTTTACCGTCCAGGATCTCTTCCCATGTCCAATCCTCCTTTTCCCACTGCTGCTGTCGTGGCTGTCCGTTAACCCGCTGCTTGATCTGGGTTTGGTGGGTGATTCTGTAATGGCTCTCTTTCGGTGAGTGAGTAGACAAGGCGCAGCGGGTGATGAATACATAATGACTTTATTGTAAGACGAAGACAGACACGAAATACACTTGACTAATATACAAAATAACAAAACGAACTAGACAGACCTAAACTACGAACTTACATGAAACGAAGACACATGAACAGGAACGACCGAATGAACGAGACGAGACAGTACCGTGTGGTGCAACAACACAGACACAGCGACAATCCACCACAAACAAACAGTGAGAACAACCTACCTTAATATGACTCTCAATTAGAGGAAACGCAAAAACACCTGCCTCTAATTAAGAGCCATACAGGCAACCCAAAACCAACATAGAACAGCAAACATAGACTGCCCACCCAAAACTCACGCCCTGACCATCACACACATACAAAACAACAGAAAACAGGTCAGGAACGTGACACTTTGGCTATCCTGGATATAGCCATATATTGTGATCACTGCATCGGAAACAGCTTTGAGTGAGTTCTACAGTATTAGTAAAAAATGCAATTGATACATGTGGATGATCTTGTCCTGTAGTGTTTGTAAACACCTGGTAGGTTTCAATATAACCTGAACCAGATTACAGGCACCGGCTACAGTAAAAAGCTTCCTCTTGTGCAGACAGCTTGATGAAAACGAGTCAATATCCGGGTCCCCAAAAAAGTAGACCTCTCTGTTTACATCACATACACTATCAGGCATTTCACACATATTATTTAGATACTGACTATTGCACTTGGTGGCCTATAGCAACACCCCAAAGGAAAAGGCTTTAGATGTGCCAAGTGAGCAACCACAACACTTCAATAACACTTGACATAAGATCTTCTCTAAGCATTACAGGGATATGGCTCTGAATATATACAGCAACACCTCCCCCATAAGCATTCCTGGCTCTTCTATAGATGTTATATCCTTGTATTGCTACTTCCGAATCATCAAATGAATTATCTAAGTGAGTCTCAGCAATGGCTAAAATATGAATGTTATCTGATGTTAGCAAGTTATTGATATCATTAACCTTATTTCTAAGGCTACATATATTAATCAGTTGGTGTGTGTAAGTGTGTATTGGTGTGCTGCATTGTTGAAGCTACGAACCCAAAGGCTTGGCTCTCTCAACCCTTCCAGGCTTCTGGGAGGAAGGGGGGACAATGAGCCTGTCATGGCGGATGTACGCAATGTCCCCACGCGGTCTGGAAGCTTTCATGGCTGGGATCAGTTCTTTCCTCTTCTGGTGCACAGCTTCAGGATAGTCCTCGTTGAGGAAGATATATGTTCCTCTCATGTTCTTGCCTCTTTCCAGAACAGCTACCTTGTCCTTGAACCTTAGGAACTTGACAACTATCGACCTGGGCCTATCACCTGGGCCGGTGGTGGGTTTTCCAGTTCTGTGGTCGCGATCCACCTCATTCTTCCTGTGGTGCATTTCAGTTTCTCCAAGACAATTTCCCTCACTTTGTCCTCAGACTCCGTCAAGGTTTCATGTGGAGATTCCGCAATTCTGTCCACAATCATGTTGTTCCACCTTGATCGTCCCTGGAGATAAACGGATTTCTCTGTGCTTCTACATCTGCATTGCTTGTTGTTTGGGGTTTTAGGCCGGGTTTCTGTTGTGACATCGGCTGATGTCAAAAGGGCTTTATAAATACATTTGATTCATTGTTATCATGGATTCACGTACAGAACTGATGTCCTCTCTCAATGACTTACAGATCGCTGTCATCTTGCCGTTCTCCTGTTTAAAGTCATTGAGCTGACTCTGGGAGTACTGCTATATTGAACTACTGTAGTTTTCACTGTAGTGTTTTTGTGGACTAAAGTCTGCAAAAACACTACAGTGAATACTATAGTATTTACTGTAGTAAACTGCAGTATTTGCAGTTTACTATAGTATAAATTCTGCAGTAAAATAAAACTATATTATATACTATAGTAATTCATGTAGTGTTTTTGCGGATTGTAGCCTACCGTAAAACTTAAATTAATAAAGCGGTATTTTATTTGCTTTAATCACTGAACACAACAGGGTCGTATTATAGACAGGCATCTATTTCCTTTAATGCACAAAGCTTTTGCTCATTTACATAGCTACTTGTTTAACTCCAGAATTCACTTCCAGCATTTCAATACGTTCCTTAATTTACATTTACATTTACATTTTAGTCATTTAGCAGACGCTCTTATCCAGAGCGACTTACAGTAGAGTGCATACATTTTATTACATTTTTTTTTTTTTTTTTTTTTTTTTAACATACTGAGACAAGGATATCCCTACCGGCCAAACCCTCCCTAACCCGGACGACGCTATGCCAATTGTGCGTCGCCCCACGGATCTCCCGGTTGCGGCCGGCTGCGACAGAGCCTGGGCGCGAACCCAGCCCAGCCTGGGCGCGAACCCAGAGACTCTGGTGGCGCAGCTAGCACTGCGATGCAGTGCCCTAGACCACTGCGCCACCCGGGAGATCTATTTCCTGCACTAATGTGTTATCATAAACACACTGGGTCACAATTCCTTTGTCTTAGTAGGTCATCTATTTAGAAAATAATAATAATCTTGACAGAATCATTTTTCTCCTTTTTGACTGTGTATTTTCGGCAGTTCTTACTTTTGATACTAGAGGGTGATCAGACGATTCCTGGGGGTCTGTACTCCCAAAGTTGTTGACTGTTTTTGTACTTTCCAGTTAGCTAGCAGTTCTCAGCTTCTCGTAGAAAATGGCTGATTCCTGAATTATTTCATGTAACAAATCAAACATTAAACCTCGCAAAGAATTCATGGTAATTTATGGTAGCCTCCTAAACAATTATTTTAGACCCAGCGTTTATATGAAAAAGGGTGTTTATTTGCTGAAATGTAATGCCGTTGCCTGTAGTATTTGCTATTTTGTTTTTGTTTGATTATCGTTGACATGGAAACCTACTGGAGAAATACTAAAAGACCACATTTTCCATAACCTCAAGGTAGGCAGGACTTGGCTCTGAATGGATAGTGTTTTTGCAGACATTACTGTAGTATTTTTCAATAGTATTCTACGGTATACTACAACATTCTATACTAGGTACCACACATGTTATAAGGATGCTAAAGTGTGTGGTATAGTATTCTACAGTATACTGTACTACAATGTACTATTGAATATTATAGTAAGTAGTGTAGTATTCTATAGTAAACTGTATTCTTTTTTTTTATCTTGGCAAGCATATACGAGACATCTCCTTTGAAATGTTTGCTTTTTTAGCGCCCTCTGAGGGAGTGCTCACATAAATAATGCAGGCATCTCATCAATGTATCAAGACACAAGATACCCCGGGCATGAGCTAATAGTCCGCGTTGTTATTCTGGACAGATTTTAACAGCGTTTTTTTTTTCTTCTTTCACTTAAAAGGCCCTAACAGTGATTGTGAGTTATGTAGTCCAGGTCTCCGGGATGACACCTAGCGCTTCATTATTTTTTACAGCCATCGGTTTGATTTTCAACTGTTGCTCTGTTAAGTAACACCGCTGTCATACGTACTGGCCGGTGTAGTTTGTCAAGCCTTAGTTGGGTGAGATCCTGAGACCGATAGTCGTCGGTTTTATGCCCAGAGGCCTCAGCTAATATACGGCACCTGAGAGCAAGCTATGCCCTTTGACCCTCTTTAACCCCCCCCCCCCCCCAAGCAAGGAGCCAAGGGAAAGGTTTTGTGTTTGTTCTTCAGAAACTGTCATTATTTTAAGTGTCAGTTAGTTTTTTTTTCAAGTCAGGGTCATTCTAGAGGTATAGAGGTTACGGGATAAACACATTCTGGTCGTAAAAAAAAACCTAGACGGATGTTGTATCGTTACTAAACTAGAGCATGCGAAAGTAACGCAGAATGTTTTGTAATCTGACAGAATGTACATCATCAACTGCAGTGTTCATGTTAAATGTCATGTAAATCTCCTTAACTCTAACCAACCCTGTATTTTGGATTCTCAGGCAGTGTAGCCTAGTGGTTAGAGCGTTGGACTAGTAACCGGAAGGTTGAAAGTTCGCATCCCTGAGCTGACACGGATGTTGTATCGTTACTAAACTAGAAGCGCAGAATATTTTGAAATCTGTCGTTCTGCCCCTGAACAAGGCAGTTAACCCACTGTTCCTAGGCCATCATTAAAAATAAGGATTTGTTATTAACTGACTTGCCTAGTTAGATAAAGGTAATGAAATCTACTTGTTGTCTCTACTATTAAGTGAACCCTGCCTTCATCTGCCCTCCTTTAATTCTCTTCAGCCAGAGAGAAAATCCATTGGGCCGACAACTCACTCAGTCAGTTGTTGGACTTCATTTAATTCCCCACGATGCAGCTGGGTTGGGATGTCTACAGACGGGTCTGATGCAGCAGTAATGATCAAACAGAGAGTCTGTGAGAAAGAGAGAGAGGAATTTAAGGGGTGTCTGTACGAAAGAGAGCGAAAAACACTCAGCGAAGTCCAATCAGTCCATCCCCTGTCTTCTCTCCTCCTCCCTCCTTTCCCATCACCTCTGCGGGGGATGTTAGGGGCACTGCTAGCACTCTGCAGAGTGATTTAGGGGCACTGTCGTCACTCTGCGGGAAGTTTTAGGGGCACTGCTAGCACAAAGCGGGGCATTTTAGGGGCACTGTCGGCAATTTACAGTGATTTACCGTGATTTGTTGCTTTCTCACTGCTCTTCCTGTATTTACAGTGATGTGTTGCTTTCTACTACTCTTCCTGTATTCTGTGATTTGTTGCTTTCTCACTGCTCTTCCTGTATTTCTGTGATTTGTTGCTTTCTCACTGCTCTTCCTGTATTTACAGTGATGTGTTGCTTTCCTACTGCTCTTCGTATTTTCTGTGATTTGTTGCTTTCTCACTGCTCTTCCTGTTTTTTCTGTGATTTGTTGCTTTCTCACTGCTCTTCCTGTATTTACAGTGATTTGTTGCTTTCTCACTGCTCTTCCTGTATTTCTGTGATTTGTTGCTTTCTCACTCTTCCTGTATTTCTGTGATTTGTTGCTTTCTCACTACTCTTCCTGTATTTCTGTGATGTGTTGCTTTCTCACTACTCTTCTGTATTTTCTGTGATTTGTTGCCTTTTCACTGTTCTTCCTGTATTTTCTGTGATTTGTTGCTTTCTCACTACTCTTCCTGATTTTCTGTGATTGTTTGCTTTCTCACTACTCTTTCTGTATTTTCTGTGATTTGTTGCCTTTTCACTTGTTCTTCCTGTATTTTCTGTGATTTGTTGTTTTCTCACTGTCTTCCTGTATTTCTCTGTGATGTGTTGCTTCTCACTGCTCTTCCTGTTTTTCTGTGATTTGTTGCTTTCTCACTGCTCTCCTGTATTATCTGTGTTTGTGCTTTCTCACTACTCTTCCTGTATTTCTGTGATTTGTTGCATTCCACTGTTTCTCCTGTATTTCTGTGATTTGTTGTTTCTCACTGCTCTTCCTGTATTTTCTGTGATGTTTGCTGTTCTCACTGCTCTTCCTGTATTTTCTGTGATTTGTTG
>NW_019944046.1:22361-29861 GCF_002910315.2 Salvelinus sp. IW2-2015 | reverse complement strand
AAGTATTATGGGTAGTAAAAAAAGAAAAAAAAGAAGAAGAATTCTTGGATTTGCTCAGTCGTTTCTGTTTTCTCTTCTCCCCTCTAACTCTTATGAATCAGGGGTCCGTAAAGGGAACAATAACCCTTTGAACTTTAGGAATTAGGTAGGGAGTTGAAGATGGAAAAAATGTATAGAGAGAGAGAGAGAGCGAGAGAGAGAGAGCGAGGAGATGGTGAAGGCCGAGATAGCCGATGGAGCCGAAGCGAGAGCCGCAGAGGACGAGAGAGACGAGAAGAGCGGAGAACGAGCACCGAGACGAGAGAAGATGAGCGAGAGCGAGAGCGACGAGAGCAGAAAGAGAGAAGAGAGAGAGAAGAGGGAGAGAGCGAGAGAGAGAAGAGAGAGAGAGAGAGAGAGGAGAGAGAGAGCAGAAGAGAGAGAGAGAGAGAGAGAAGAGAGAGAGAGACGAGAGAGGACGAGAGGAGAGAGAGAGAGAGAGAAGAGACGAGAGAGAGAAGAGAAGAGAGGGGGGGGCGACGGGGTTAAGGAGGGGTGAGACGTGAAAAACGAAACCCTGTTATTCACACCCATCTCCAAAAAGGCAAGGGTCTGACATTGACATTTGATGACTACCAGGGACTATTATGGGGGGTGGGGGGGGTGGGGGGAGTAACCAAGGACCGCCCTCTGTACATTCCATTGCCCCTGACCAATTGCCGCCCAGGTGTCTCACCTCTCCCGGCTCTCTTCGTTAAATTAAAGGCCAAGATTTATACCCGGGTGCCAAAGAAACAGCTTTAGTCGGATTTGGAATCATTTATCCCGTCAGAGTGGCTGAAAGCATGCAGTTTGATTGATAGACCCAGAGCGATGGGGAAGTATATAGTTACACACGGCTGCCTTTCCGACTGGGGTTCCTGCATCTTTAATTCAGCACTGAATCGCATTATCCGGGCCCAGCCAACAATATGGTGCAGGTAACCAATTCCCCTGACTACCGTAAAGGTAGATGACTGTGGGTTGGCGGTTGTTTGGGAGCTTCTATAAGAGGGAGTGGGTTAAGGAACAGACTGCAGGATATGCTTTGACAAGGGATTCCTGCTTGTGAAGTTTTGTAGATAGTGGCCTTGTTATGACTCCCCAGTGTCCTCTCAAACAGATTGGGGCCTTGGCTTTCTCTCTGTGGTGCCTCCCACCAGATGGCACGAATGTACACACATCTGAGCTCTCATCACAGTGATCTTTGAGGAAAACATGGCTTTGTGGCAAAGTGCACTGCTCATTTTATGGAAAGGTGTGGGAATCTGTTTGTATAAGTGTTTGAATGCAGTCCATCCTAGGTAAATATAATGAATTGTCTTCCGTTAGGGCGCAGGATTTGGAAATTCTGTCATGGAACGTTAACAGAACTTCAACAGGGTGAATAAATATCTAAGACAGACAGACAGGATACAAACATTATGTGAAACATTGACAGAACTTCAACAGGGTGAATAAATATCTAAGACAGACAGACAGGATACAAAACATTGTGTTAGTGGACAGTGTTTTTATTTTCTCGGTTACTATATGGATACAAGAATTGCTGTGGAAAATCATCAAAGGAAAGCGGGATCACGTGCGTGTGAAAGTGGAGGATGAAGTTTCCCCCTGGGCTGTATTTTCCCAAAGTTTTTAAACGGTTGAGAGCCCATTATTTGGAACTGGAAGCCCAGACGAAAGGTGTAGACACAATTAGGTGATTGAAATGGGAGCCGTCAGAATCCAAACCATATGATCTAATGCGTTTGACTTAATGCAGTTAAGAATCAGAGAGATGGTAATTAAACCTCTATGTTGACTATTTGTTCAGCAAACCGCACCTGGGCTCAAACGTTGTGACATCACCACCAGAAAAGTCTCTGTTTGAATTCACACTACCGCAGAAAGAGAGAGTCAATCCATCCATGTCTTCAAATGGATATCCACTGACACAACAGTAAGAAAGTGTAAGATTAAAGGAGTCTTCTCATTTCTTCAGATGTTGCTGTGGAAGGACGAGGCAAAGAATTGGGCAATAACAAAAAAATATGGGAAAATATTTTGAGGTCGGCCCACAGAATTCCAGATGGATGTAATGGTTTCCCTTTGGACTGATTTCCAGAATCCTGGCCCTGATTGGATCAAACTCCTACAGCGGTTGTGATGATTGGATTTGAGGAGGAATCTGTTTTGGTTGGAGAAAAAAAAGAGAAAACCTGGCTGCCCTCTATTGAGTCATGGTGGACGTCATGAGAGAAATCTCAAAATGTCTGTATCATATTCAAAGTCATCTTCTTCATTGAGTATCATAGTTTTCCTTGCAGTATGTTCTTCATTGAGTATCATAGTTCTCCATGCATTAAACATTATTGTGTCAAGGTTGCATGAGGTAGTATTTGTCATGGCTTACGAGGAAAATGTTCCAATAGCAAAGTATTGCTTGATAGGTCCCCATATCACATGACACGTGTGGCTCCGACGTTACACCTGCACTGAATCAGTCTTAACAGGAAGCAGCTGTGGATGCCGCATGGCACCTGGATGACGAATGTGATATGCAGTATTTGAAGTCGTATATCTATCATATGCTACAATTTAATTTCCAGGTTAGCGGTTGAAATGGTCTTTGTTTAGGTCGACACCCTTGGCTAATGTTGTAACATGTTTTGAGGATGTTGTCCCGAAGGGAATTAGTATAGGGGGAGGAAAGCATGCAATTAGCACGTGCAGGAATTATAGAGATAGGGTCAACTAGAGTGAAATATCTTGTCACGTTACACCTGCTGCCAGATCACACAGTTTCCTCTTGAGAGGCAACATGTGAACCAGCAGTTTGGAGCACACAGGAACAACACAGCAACAGCTATCAGGCTGTAGGAACTAAACCTAAACCTGACCCCCGGATAGGTCAGAACCTCCTCTTCTCCACCTTCCCCTTTTCCTGAGAGAACAGGGGGGGGTGCGTTTTTTTTCCCCCGTTTTTTTTTCTGAGGGGAGACAATGTCATCTGTTTCCAGTCAGTGTTCACACCGTAGGCGTTGAAAAACGTGACAAAAGAGGGTGGTTTGAACCCTGTAGAATTCCTACTGACTTCATGGAATTCTGTCAACTGGACTGCAAGTGTGAGCTGAGCGGAGCTGTAAAATGCCACATCAGCTTCCCACGTGTCATATGGGAAGTCGAAGGGATTAGTAGAAGTCAAAACTAAAACGACATCGCTGACAGTCGGAGAATGAGATTCGATGCTTTCTGTTGATAGTTTCGCTTTCATTGACGCCAGACAAGTTCATATGCCAGTTGGCTAGGGTGAGCCAAATAGTTACGTCTCCAAGTGTCAAAATCTGTGTCAGACCCCTAGACTGTGATGAGTCGCAGAAGTACGGAGTGCATAAAACCTTGGCGGCATTACTCCTCAACTGCTCCTGAACCATCCTTCAGTGTCGATTCCATCTCCTTACAGCACACACTCAATCCATTAGGCCAGATCACACTGTTCTTCATGACTGTCATAGACAGAGTACAGCATCGTCATAGACAGAGTACAGCATCGTCATAGACAGAAGTACAGCATCGTCATAGACAGAGTATAGCATCGTCATAGACAAGAGTACTAGCATCGTCAACTCAATCCATTAGGCCAGATCACACTGTTCATCATGACTGTCATAGACAGAGTACAGCATCGTCACTCAATCCATTAGGCCAGATCACACTGTTCTTCATGACTGTCATAGACGAGTACAGCATCGTCACTTTCCAATCCATTAGGGCAGATCACACTGTCTTCGTGACTGTCATAGACAGAGTACAGCATCGTCATAAGCACGAGTACAGCATCGTCATAGACAGAGTACAGCATCGTCACTCAATCCATTTAGCCAAGATCAACACTGTTCTTCGTGACTGTCATAGACAGAGTACAGCATCGTCATAGAACAGCAGTACAGCCGTCACTCAATCCATTAGGCCAGATCACCACTGTTCATCATGACTGTCATAGACAGAGTACAGCATTCGTCCATAGAACAGGAGTACAGCATCGTCACTCAATCCATTAGGCCAGATCACACTGTTCATCACGACTTGTCATAGACAGAGTACAGCATCGTCACTCAATCCATTAGGCCAGATCACACTGTTCTTCATGACTGTCATAGACAGAGTACAGCATCGTCACTCAATCCATTAGGGCAGATCACACTGTTCTCGTGACTGTCATAGACAGAGTACCAGCATCGTCATAGACAGAGTACAGCATCGTCATAGACAGAGTACAGCATCGTACTCATCCATTAGGCAGATCACACTGTTTCTTCATGACTGTCATAGACAGAGTACACAGCATCGTCATATGACAGAGTACAGCATCGTCACTCAAATCCATTAGGCCAGATCACACTGTTCATCACGTGACTGTCATTAGACAGCAGTACACGAGCATAACGTCATAGACAGAGTACAGCATCGTCACTCAATCCATTAGGCCAGATCACAACTGTTCTTCGTGACTGGTCATAGACAGAGTACAGCATCGTCAAGACAGAGTACAGCGTCGTCAATTGGACAGAGTACAGCATCGTCATAGTGACAGAGTACAGCATCGTCATGTGACAGAGTATAGCATCGTCATAGACAGAGTACAGCATCGTCACTCAATCCATTAGGCCAGATCACACTGTTCTCATGACTGTCATAGACAGAGTACAGCATCGTCATAGACAGAGTACAGCATCGTCATCAATCCATTAGGCAGATCACACTGTCTTCGTGACTGTCATAGACAGAGTACAGCATCGTCATAGACCAGAGTACAGCATCGTCACTCAATCCATTAGGCCAGATCACACTGTTCTTCGTGACTGTCATAGACAGAGTACAGCATCGTCATGTGACTTGCTGCTTGACCTCAATTTGAAAAGAGATGTAGTTCCTGGCTCCATCCTTTCAACAAACTCTGGCTGGTAATTGACCATTACTCTGGAGCAGAGAGAGGTGCTGTCCAGAGGGCAAACTGCTTATCTGGAAACAATCATGGAGTTAGCAGGCTGGCAGACACTGCAGTCCTCCCCACCCCACCCCCCCACCCCTGCTCTATGCTCCCCATAGAATGCTGCTGCCTGGGCTCTGTCTGTTGCTGTAGGAGGAAGACTAACAAGCTCTCTCTGTGGAGAAAAAAACACGTTAGCCCTGAAAACCATGCACAAAAAAAGCCGACCTGTCTCGAGCTGTCGTAGAGAGTGGGCTTCGTCAACGATACCATGACATCATCATTACGCGTCGTTGTGGACCGCTTCTTTAGACTGAGGCGACGGTAGTCCGACGATACCGCCGTCTCCGTTTTATAAAACAACATCCAAATGTCAACTCTTACCTTTTAGATATTAAAAGAAAAACACGCTCTTAATCACCGTGTTCATTGTACATACAACATGTACAGTATGTTATGATGGTTAGCGTTGGGTGAGACTGAATTTCTTCAGATAGTTTGCAAAGACTGGCTGAAAAGGGCACTGTTTAAATGGAAACATTTTTTTGTCAACATGGGGATGCACTGCCATGTGATGCCGGTAACTGTCAACAAGCGGCTACAAAATTACCAAAGTGCACGCAAGTTATGCCGTGCGACCTCCCCTCATCTCGCCAAACCCAAACATCACAGTAGAAAAAAACAATAATACCAACTGACTTGTCTACCTCTGGCGCAGAACTGGCTCCAGATGTGGAGAATATATCAATCGTGTTCTACTGGGAGATATCCAAACAAAGAGGCTGCCGCTTTTCACTGCTAAAGGTTTTCCTCCTTTAAAACTATCCCCAGCATAAGGTACCAACAAATATATACACCCAGTCTCCAGTTTATTAGGTACACTCCCCCCCCAAACCCGTTCACAATTTTCTTTCTTCTCTCTAACAGACAATGAGTCACGTGGCCATGGCTTTCTATATAAAGCAGGCAGACAGGCATCAAGACATTCAGTTACTGTTCCATTTAAACGTTAGAATGGGCAAAACAAGTGACCAAAGAGACTTTGAGCGTGGTATGATTGTCGGGGCAAAACAAGTGACCAAAGAGACTTTGAGCGTGGTAATGCATTGTTCGCTGAGGCAAAACAAAGTGACCAAGAGACTTTGAGCGTGTATGATTGTCGGGGCAAAACAAGTGACCAAAGGACTTTGAGCGTACGGTAATGATTGTTCGGTGACAAACAAGTGACCAAAGAGACTTTGAGCGTGGTATGATTGTCGGGGCAAAACAAGTGACCAAAGAGACTTTGAGCGTGGTATGATTGTCGGGGCCAGGTGTTCCAGTATCTCAGTAACGGGCTTCCTCCTGGGCTTTTCACACACGACGCTGTCTATAGCTCCAAAACACATATTCCTATAGAAAAGGTGGAGAAAGGTGCATGTATCAGCTTTATATGTGACATAGGAAGAACTGTATGTGCTAACCCTCCTGGTCACCTGTGATACATATATGCACACGAGAACAGTGACCCATGACCCCAACATATAGTGCCCTCTAGTGTACAAAACAAGTTAAAAAAATAACCCTTGACAGACAACATAAACAACTCATAAACAGGCCAAAATTGCTCCTACACTGACATCACTCCTATTTCTGTAGGCTTTTGTTTTCTAGAGATCTGTGCAGGTACAGGCAGGTGGCTTTATGGGTAATGAGTTGAGATGGCCTTAGGAATAGTATGGTTTTGGACCCACTGTTGAATTGGATGGAGTACAACAGAGATGCACTGGGGGTAGTAGTCAGCGAAAGAGACCCCCCCAACACACATACTCATTCAAAGCAGACACCCACATTTTCCTTACTGCAACTAAGTGTTACCTGCAAGACAGAAGCGGCAGTGATGGTGACCCAGACATGCTCATCCAGCGATTAATTAAACCACATGACTGGAGGCGTGGATCTCGCTGTACAGCCATCCCGCTGTCTCATGCTCGGGCCTCCTGAAGCAAAGCATTAATAACTCACCGGGCACAGACGTCAATTCAACATCTATTACGTGTTGGGTCAATGTATTTGCGTTGAGATTACACGGAAACAGCGTTGATTCAACCAGTGCCCTTTCATCCTTGAAAGTCGGGTCTCACAGCTTTCAGGTCGAGCTCTTGTGGTCTGCGGCTGGGAGGCTTTCGGAATCTTTCAGAGTCTTCACAACCACTGTCTACCCTCCCTCCCTCTACTTTCGTTCCGTCTGACATCCTGCAACCGACCGCCTTTGGTTCCTTGCCTGTGTTGCTCACTTCACTTCTCTGTGTACTTTAGGATGTTTAGTTATGGATATTTCCATCCGTTCTGTTTTTCTTCCTCAAAAAAATCCTGGGAGTGCAGAAATATCAGGCTAGCCCTCATGTGTACCACGGCCCCGTGTTGAGTTGCAGATTTTTTGAAAGGGATGTCCCGGTGAACGGGCGAGAGCTGAAACCCGCAGTAAAAGACTGATTATATCGCCGCAGGAGATGGTGGTGGTGGTGGTG
>NW_019944046.1:18786-21831 GCF_002910315.2 Salvelinus sp. IW2-2015 | reverse complement strand
TGGTGGTGGTGGTGGTGGTGGTGGTGGTGGTGATGGTGGTGGTGGTGGTGGTGGTGGGGATCCAACAAACAGTTGCCTGGACTTTTGGGGGGAAAAAGAGAAGACTGGTGTCACACTTTGACCGTGAGGAAGTGAAGAGAGTCACCCTCGTGAAGGAAGCCCAACGCACAGGGGGCACGAGAGGACGGCAGGAAAGTTGACCCCGTCCAGCATCAGAGGAGAACCCAGGGCTACTCTTCTTTCTCACATTCAAAATAAAAATGCTGAGCTCAGCCACGTTCACCAGGATGTGGCTATTAGGTATCAGAGGGTGAAAAAAGATGTTTGGACAGAGATTTACAGCGCAAGGGAACATTTACGTGATAGAAAATATAGAAATGACACAAGTAAAAAATTGTTTTCAGGAACTTATGCCATTGAGTACAAGGTAATGTATGGTGATCTAGGCCATGTTTAAGTCTGCATACTTATTCAGAACACGGAGTCATTCAGCAGACACACTTATCCAGAGTGACTTACAGGAGAAATTAGGGTTAAGTGCCTTGCTCAAGGATACATTGAGGGTCATTCTTCACCTAGTTGGCTCACGGATTCGAACCAGCGACCTTTCGGTTACTGGCCCGACGCTCCTAACAGCTAGGTTACCTGCCGCCAAAGTACAGGTAAGTTTAAAATACCTATATAGGTATAAAGGTATAAAGTAAAAAGTATAAAGGTAGGTAAGTTAAAAGTATATATACCTATATAGGTATAAAGGTAGGTAAATTTAAAATATATTTACCTATAACAGTATAAAGGTAGGTATGTTTATAGTGCCTAAACTTATGCAAGTCTAAAGGTAGGTAAGATTATTCCTATGTAAGTATGAAGCAAGATTCTATATAAATCCTTAAAAATGGCTATTGGTGGTTTTCTCAACATCTCAACATTGATATCTAGACTAATTTGGCCCTTTAAACTTGCTCCCTAGATATACAAAGGCTTGAAATAGACACCCTCAATGCCATGCTTCCAATATTAGAGAGATCAGATTAAGGGAATATACGATGATATTCGTGTCAGTCTCATTTTGGTATCACAGTGTGATCATTGAGGAGGTGTTAGCAGCATTGACATAACTGGAACACATAGGCACACACACACACAGATGTCCTACATATCTAGAGTTAAGTCTGAGAGTCTCCAGAGATTTTGCATATTTATCTTTAAACTGTCTAAATCAAAGCTGACATTTTCATAAGGATAGCACTCGTCATTGAAAACCATCTCATTCTCATATAGTCCATTCATGTACAGAACGTTTTATCCATCCAGACTCGTCTCACAACATGGGAAGATGTACGGGACGAGACGCCCGACATGTTTGCCTGCGGGATACGGTTTCCTCCGGGCTAAGCGTTGGACCAGGCGAGCTGCGGTGGGAAATCGGTGAGGCGGAGGGCTCCCCGAAGGCACAAGCCGCCACTCTCCCCGGTGACATCACCGCGGTTCATCTCCTCTGCCAAAGAAAATGGCGCACTCTGGCTGATGAGGCGAGAGACAGGAGTCCCTCGGAGCCGACAGCATTCTGGCAGTCGGCCAACATCAACACACACCCCAGAAGTCTATAGGGCCAGAATGCAGTGATATCACTGGACTAGAACCCTTTACAGCCCAACGGGCCCGAACGCCATCCATCATAGGAAAAGACATGTGCATGGTTTCTGACCGCGGGATTGACACACCAATAACAAAGATTGAGAAAACCGCTACCATTAAAAAGCTTGGGGAGTTTCTACCATTAGAACACCTGGGGAGTTTCTACCATTAGAACGCCTAGGGAGTTTCTACCATTAGAACGCCTGGGGAGTTTAAACCATTAGAACGCCTGGGGAGTTTCTACCATTAGAACGCCTGGGGAGTTTCTAACCTTAGAACCCTGGGGAGTTTCTACATTAGAACCCTGGGGAGTTTTCTAACCATTAGAACGCCTGGGAGTTTACCATTAGAACGCCTGGGGAGTTTCTACCATTAGAACGCCTGGGGAGTTTCTACCATTAGAACGCCTGGGGAGTTTCTACCATTAGAACGCCTGGGGAGTTTCACCATTAGAACGCCTGGGGAGTTTTAAACCATTAGAACGCCTGGGGAGTTTAACATTAGAACGCCTGGGGAGTTTAAACCATTAGAACGCCTGGGGAGTTTCTACCATTAGAACGCCTGGGGAGTTTAAACCATTAGAAGCCTGGGGAGTTTCACCATTAGAACGCCTGGGGAGTTTCTACCATTAGAACGCCTGGGGAGTTTCTACCATTAGAACCCTGGGGAGTTTAAACCATTAGAACGCCTGGGAGTTTCTAGCATTAGAACGCTGGGAGTTTCTACCATTAGAACACCTGGGGAGTTTCTACCATTAGAACCTGGGAGTTTCTACCATTAGAACGCCTGGGGAGTTTCTACCATTAGAACGCCTGGGGAGTTTCTACCATTAGAACGCCTGGGGAGTTTCTACCATTAGAACGCCTGGGGAGTTTAAACCATTAGAACGCCTGGGGAGTTTAACCATTAGAACGCCTGGGGAGTTTACCATTAGAACGCCTGGGGAGTTTCTACCATTAGAACGCCTGGGGAGTTTCTACATTAGAACGCCTGGGGAGTTTCTACCATTAGAACACTGGGGAGTTTAACCATTAGAACGCCTGGGGAGTTTAAACCATTAGAACGCCTGGGGAGTTTTAAACCATTAGAACGCCTGGGGGTTTCTACATTAGAACGCCTGGGGAGTTTAAACCATTAGAACGCCTGGGGAGTTTCTACCATTAGAACGCCTGGGGAGTTTTAACCATTAGAACGCCTGGGGAGTTTCTACCATTAGAACGCCTGGGGAGTTTCTACCATTAGAACGCCTGGGGAGTTTACATTAGAACGCCTGGGGAGTTTCTACCATTAGAACGCCTGGGGAGTTTCTACCATTAGAACGCCTGGGGAGTTTCTACCATTAGAACCTGGGGAGTTTCTACATTAGAACGCCTGGGGAGTTTCTACCATTAGAACGCCTGGGGAGTT
>NW_019944046.1:6910-11856 GCF_002910315.2 Salvelinus sp. IW2-2015 | reverse complement strand
CTCCAACGTATCATAAGTTTCACCATTTAGAACGCCTGGGAGTTTCTACCATTAGAACGCCTGGGAGTTTCTACCATTAGAACGCCTGGGGAGTTCTACCATTAGAACACCTGGGGAGTTTAACCATAGAACGCCTGGGAGTTTAACCATTAGAACCCCTGGGGAGTTTCTACCATTAGAACGCTGGGGAGTTTAAACCATTAGAACGCCTGGGGAGTTTCTACCATTAGAACGCCTGGGGAGTTTCTACCATTAGAACGCCTGGGGAGTTTCTACCATTAGAACGCCTGGGGAGTTTATCATTAGAACCCTAGGGCCCGAGTTTCAACCATAGAACGCCGGGGAGTTTCTACCATTAGAACGCCTGGGAGTTTGTTCTACCATTAGAACGCCTGGGGAGTTTCTACCATTAGAACGCCTGGGGAGTTTCTACCATTAGAACGCCTGGGGAGTTTAAACCATTAGAACGCATGGGGAGTTTCTACCATTAGAACGCCTGGGGAGTTTCTACAATTAGAACAGAACCCTGTCACGTCAGCGCTTACCAATCAATTTGAGGATAAACTCTAAGTGGAGACTCAATGGTATGGCTATACAATTATAGTCTACTGTCTGTTTCAAGTGCAGCTTACAATTACTTCACCAAAAGGGCTTTTTTGAAATGACATTTTCTCCTCCATCTTAAATAGTCTTCTATGTCCCGTATCTGCTTTTTCTCCTGAAGGGTTCTATCTTATATTCTACAAACACTTCATTTGCAGAATTTTTATTTAAAGTGTTTCCCACCAAGGTACACAGCTAAAATGAACTTTTTTGGAGGGGGTTTATATCAAGAAATCACTCTGTGGAAACAATCCAAAGGCTATAAACAGGTTTGACCACACCATACCATCTCTTTCACTTCTCTTCATCTATCCATCCATCCCACCTTCTTTGGCCTGTAGCGTGTGCTACATTCTATAGCTCTGACCCTTTGGATGACAAATCAGAGGAAGATTTTCAAAAAGTAAGTGAATATTTAATTGCTATTTGTGAATTTATGAAACCTGTGCCGGTGGAAAAATATTTCGATGTGGGGCGGCGTCCTCAAACAATTGCATGGCATGCTTTCGCTGTAAAGCCTACTGTAAATCGGACAGTGCAGTTAGATTAACAATAATTTAAGCTTTTAACTTCTTATGGCTGGGGGCAGTATTGAGTAGCTTGGATGAATAAGGTGCCCAGAGTAAACTGCCTGCTACTCAGGCCCAGAAGCTAAGATATGCATATTATATAGATTTGGATAGAAGTTTCTAAAACTGTTTGAATGATGTCTGTGAGTATAACAGAACTCATAAGGCAGGCAAAAACCTGAGAAAAAAATCCAACCAGGAAGTGGGAAATCTGAGGTTTGTAGGTTTGCCTATCCAATATACAGTGTATATGTGGTCATATTGCACTTCCTAAGGCTTCCACTAGATGTCCACAGTCTTAAGAACCTTGTTTCAGGCTTCTACTGTGAAGGATGAGGGAATGAGAGCTGTTTCAACCAGGTGTCTGGCAGAGTGCCATGAGCTCACTCAGGCGCGTTTAACTGGCCCCAACACAACAGCCAGATGGGGGGAAAAGGATGCACGCTGTTATGGGTACTCACTTAGAGAGGGGCTTTGATTGAAGCGAGGAAAAAACATTCTGCGAGGGCAACGGTTACAGTGTGTCTGAGTTTCGCCATGTTTCTGTTGGTTGAAATCTTTGGTGTCGCTTTGCCGTTGTGGTTAATGCTAGCTAGCTCCCTGCTTCAAATCTAGCAGAGATGCTTCAGCTGCTTGATTTTATATGGTGGTAGGGTAGACATACTTTGAGCAGAAAGTGATGTAATAACTACACAGGATCAAGCTGCCCCTCGCAAAAAGTATTGGATTTATGTCAGAGAGCCGAGCTACACTTCATCTTGGTATATTTTCCTTCAAACAGACGCTCTCTTTTATTTCCTTCACCTCATTGTCAGAGCTTGAGGAGTCTGGGGAGCAGCTGGACAGAATGAGAGCAACTTGGCTACGTATCACCTGAGTTGAAACACACCACACACACACACACACACACACACACACACACACACACACACACACACAACCACACACACACACACACACACACACACACCACAACACACACACACACACACACACACACCACACACACACACACACACACACACACCACACACACACACACACACCACACACCAACACACACCACAACACACCAACACACACACACACACACACACCAGACAGGTAGCCTATAAGTATAAGCAGTAAGTATAATAGTAGTAAATCTGATCATGTCATAGCATCATATTCCCAGGGCGGTGAAAGACTTGGACTACAGCCTTTGGCTTAGACACACACACAAAAAGTGCCAAAAGATTGACCATTGTTGTTCTTGACATTTTTAGGATTTTACTGACCTTCATGTCTTAAGTAATGATGGACTGTTGTTTCTCTTTGCTTATTTGAGCTGTTCTTGCCATAACATGGACTTTGTCTTTTACCAAATAGGGCCATCTTCTGTATACCCCTTACCGTGTCACAACACAACTGATTGGGTCAAACGCATTAAGAAGGAAAGAAATTCCACTTTTTTTTTTTTAACAAGGCACACCTGTTAATTGAAATGCATTCCAGGTGACTACCTCATAAAGCTGGTTGAGAGAATGCAAGAGTGTGAAAAGCTGTCATCAAGGCAGGGGTGGCTAGTTTGAAGAATCTAAAATCTGAAAATAATGTTTGATTTGTTTAACACTATTTTGGTTACTACATGATTACGTATGGTTATTTCATAGTGTTGATGTCATTCATTATTATTCTACAATGTAGAAAAACTTTGATAGAGGTGTGTCCAAACTTTGACTGGTACTGTATGTCAGATTAAATATTATGGTGTAAGGAACAAAACTATAGAAATTCAACTTTGTGAAATTGATATCCCTAATGAAAATATCATGGTCTGATGAAAAGCTAGCAATTGATATCTAGGTCAAATGTCGTAATTGATATCTAATGAACAGCAGTATTGATATCTAGATGAAACAGTCAGTAATTGTATTAGATGAAACATCAGTAATTGATATCTAGGTCAAAATGTCAGTAATTGATATCTAGATGAAAACAGTAATTGATACTACGTCAAATGTCAGTAATTGATATCTAGAATAACCAGCCGTAATTGATATCTAGATGAAACAGCAGTAATTGATATCTAGATGAACAGCCATTCTATTGATATCTAGATGAAACAATCAGTAATTGATATCTAGGTCAAAATGTCAGTAATGATATCTAGATGAAACAGCCAGTAGTTTGAATCTAATGAAACAGCCAGTAATTGATTCTGAGATAACAGCCAGTAATTGATATCTAGATGAAACAATCAGTAATTGATATTAGGTCAAATGTCAGTAATTGATATCTAGATGAAACAATCAGTAATTGATATCTAGTGCAAAATGTCAGTAATTGATATCTAGATGAAACAGCCAGTAATTGATATCTAGATGACCAGCCAGTAATTGATATCTAGATGAAACAGCCAGTAATTGATATCTAGATGAAACGCCAGTAATTGATATCTAGATGAAACAGCCAGTAATTGTATCTAGATGAAACAGCCAGTAATTGATATCTAGATGAAACAGCCAGTAATTGATATCTAGATGAAACAGTCAATAATTGATATCTAGATGAAACAGCCAGTAATTGATATCTAGATGAAACAGTCAGTAATTTATATCTAGATGAAACAGCCAGTAATTGATATCTAGATGAAACAGTCAGTAATTATATCTAGATCAAAATGTCAGTAATTGATACTAGATGATACCAATTACTGTCTGTAAGTGGCCTAATGACAACACTTTAGAGCCACAGAAGTTAAATACAAATGCATGTAAATAAATATAATATCAGCCTTGTCACAATAAGTCAATGATAGATCTGATTCTGGGATCTTTACATATTTGAACCTGTCCACTCCTTTGCTTTAGTCAGCGGACGGAAAAACTCCACTCCCCCTTCCTCATTGTGCACAGTTAGGCCCTAGACAAGCAGACGGAAAGCCTGCATTCTGGTCAGGATCGCAGTGAGAGGGATGGGGCGTAGTGATTTACACGGCAGCAGGATTCCCGGACACGCTATATCACTCCACAGCATTTCCAGGCAACAATTAGAGCAACCGATTTGTCTTCGTTTGGGCTACGGCTTTTAAATATGGATGACTCTTTGATCTAAGCCAGGTCAAAAGATTGGTTTTATAGAAGTGGACAGGACCTTCGCAGCGATTTTTATTAGAATACTTATCTGCGGGCCAGACAGACAGACAGACTGGGTGAGTTCACTCAGGTTAACAAGCATTTGACTCTGTGGAGAGGGGCCAGAGGAGTGTGTCTCTGTGTGTGTGTGTGTGTGTGTGTGTGTGTGTGTGTGTGGGTGTGTGTGTGTGTGTGTGGTGTGTGTGTGTGGTGTGGTGTGTGTGTGTGTGTGTGTGTGTGGTGTGTTGTGTGTGTGTGTGTGGTTGTGTGTGTGTGTGTGTGGTTGTGTGTGTGGTGTGTGTGTGTGTGTGTGTGTGTTGTGTGACAGTGGAAGAAGCTCCTGGGGATTGTCTGACAGCATGACTGTTCAATATCACATGACTGCGACGACACCCTCCGATACACATCCCTCACAACCCCCCGTCCGTCCGTCCGTCGTCCGTCGTCTCACACCCCTTCACCCCAGGCAGTGCCTGCATCCTCCAATCCAACATCACCCCCCCCCCCCCCCATTCTTCCCCCATACACCCACCCTGCCGCCATCTCTCTGTCAGGTGACGCGGGCATGACACCCTTCAGACGGATGCACCATACCCTCTATGGCCCCCCCCCCCCATCCTCAGCCATCAGGGGCCCTGAGGCGTCTGGCTGGCCGCGG
>NW_019944046.1:0-6885 GCF_002910315.2 Salvelinus sp. IW2-2015 | reverse complement strand
GCGCCCCCAGAGAGTAGCTGCGTTCCTCTTCCTTTCTAAAGACAAAGGAATTCTCGCGTTGAAACATTATTGAAGATTTTTTTTTTTTTTTTAAAGGAGATATTTGGACATAAATTATGGACTTTATCGAACAAAACAAACATTTATTGTGGAACTGGGATTCCTGGGAGTGCATTCTGATGAAGATCACGCAAGCGTCCCACATATCCAAGAGAGGTTTTAAGGTGAAGTTTATCTAAAGTTCCATGTATAATACTTGTATCTTTTAGCAATGTTTATTATGAGTATTTCTGTAAATTGATGTGGCTCTCTGCAAAATCACCGGATGTTTTGGAGGCAAAACATTACTGAACATAACGCGTCAATGTAAACTAAGATTTTTGGATAAAAATATGAACTTTATCGAACAAAACATACATGTATTGTGTAACATGAAGTCCTATGAGTGTCATCGATGAAGATCCTCAAAGGTTAGTGAATTCATATCTCTATTTCTGCGTTTTGTGACTCCTCTCTTTGGCTGGAAAAATGGCTGTGTTTTTCCTGTGACTAGGTACTGACCTAACATATCAATGGTGTGCTTTCGTCATATATGCATATATTAGCATCTGGGACAGAGTAGGAGGGCACTCTGGGCACGCTATTCATCACCAAGTGAAATGCTGCCCCCTATCCTAGAGAAGTTAACGGGATCTCAGCCGTAAGAAGTTTTAACCGATATAAGACACTTGCAACTCTCCCCCAAGACAACACAGGAGTTGACGAACCGGTCAGGTGTTCATGTCACCAAGTAGATGTGTTATTCAGAGAGTATGAGTCATATCAGCAGAGGTCAATTATACTGCGCTTCGTATCACACAGCCAGAGGTCCTATTAACTGCCCCTACACACAGCCAAAGGTCCTATTAACTGGCCCGTAACACACAGCCAAAGGTCCTATTAACTGGCCCCTTACACACAGCCAAAGGTCCTATTAACTGGCCCGTAACACACAGCCAAAGGTCCTATTAACTGGCCCCTAACACACAGCCAAAGGTCCTATTAAACTCTCACACAAGCTAGGGTCCTATTAACTGGCTCTGTGATCACACAGCCAGAGGTCCTATTAACTGGCCCTTAACGCACAGCCAGAGGTTCTATTAACTGGCCCCTAACATACAGCCAGAGGTCCTATTAACTGGCTCCTAACACACAGCCAGAGGTCCTATTAACTGGCCCCTAAAACACAGTCAAATGTCCTATTAACTGGCCCCTAAAACACAGTCAAATGTCCTATTAACTGGCCCCTAACACACAGCCAGATGGGGGGAAAAGGATGCACGCTGTTATGGGTACTCACTTAGAGAGGGGCTTTGATTGATTGAAGCGAGGAAAAAACATTCTGCGAGGGCAACGGTTACAGTGTGTCTGAGTTTCGCCATGTTTCTGTTGGTTGAAATCTTTGGTGCGCTTTGCCGTTGTGTTAATGCTAGCTAGCTCCCTGCTCAAATCTAGCAGAATGCTTCAGCTGCTTGATTTTATATGGTGGTAGGGTAGACATACTTTGAGCAGAAAGTGATGTAATAACTACACAGATCAAGCTGCTCGCAAAAAGTATTGGATTTATGTCAGAGAGGCGAGCTACACTTCATCTTGGTATATTTTCCTTCAAACAGACGTCTCTTTTTATTCCTTCACCTCATTGTCAACTTACTAGAGCCCGGTGGCCCCTGTTGGCTGGCCCAACAACGATATGTCAAGGGGGCAACCAGAGATGTTCCAGTTATCATCCTTGTCCCGATGATACACCGCCTGGCCCTATTGTTTCAGAGGGCTTCCTCTTTCCTGAGCAGAACTGTTCTGCTGGTGGGGGGGGGGGGAGCAGCCCACACGCGGATGATCTGACCAGGAAAGGTTCCGGATGGAGTGACAGAGCCGGACTTTCCCTGTCTGTTATCACGTCCTTTGACAAGGAGAACCCATCACACGGTTGTTTTATTCCACCTCATTTTCAAAGGCACATACTGCCTTATCAGTACTGATTAATTCATTTATTTGTTTCCTTTTATACCAGAGAAACTGAGGCAGATTTTAGAGATAATATTTCTGTATGCACAGTGGAAATAGAGGCAATTGAGTGGGGACACTGCATGAGAGCATGAGTTTAGAGTTACATTGATGATGTTGTCATTCTCACAAGGTGTATATCGTCACGTAAACACAGACTTTAAGAATTAATTCACTGTACACATGTATCTATGAACCAGAAGACCTAAATCTGTTTGGTAGGGCTTCTAAAGTTATTCCTACTAAATATTTTGATCACTCCAATTAGACTGCGATAGGAACATTGACAACTTGAAAGTGATTATGCTTCATAACGTTGTGATGCTGCAAAATGCTGTTGCAAAGCAGAGTCATTGCTAAGGTTTCAGATAATAATATACCAAATTGTTTCACGAGCGGCTCATGAGTGACTTGCCAAAGTAAAAAAAACTGAGCAGGAAAAAGGCAGTTTCCAAACGCTGCCCAATTAACTTCCCCCTCTCTTGGCCTGCCCGGGTGAACATAGGAAGAACTATTTATTTTTTTCATTGTTGGCACTGGCCATGGATTGATGAGACGTCTGAGCAAGTGAGGGTGTTTGCTCAAGTGGAGCCAATTACTTTCAAATAAATTGGGTCTTCTTCTCTTTCTCCCCGTCTCTTTCTTCTCTCCCCTGATCTCTCTGGCTTGGTGTCCGTCGGCCCTGGTTCGAGGCCATGAGAGCCCCCTTTCCAAATAAACAGTGTGGTAATGGCGGTTTACCTACGGCGCAAGAGCCATTACGCTCCAGGAAGTTAAACATCTCCGACAGCCAAAATCGCCGGAGACAAATCACTGTTGCTCTTTCTTCATCGTCGCAGATTGATTAGGAAGGATGCTTGATGTCTCGTAACTGTTACCAGCAGCAGCAGCTCTACACGGCCGTCAAAAGCTATTCCCTGCTGCCGTCTTCTCTTCAAGACATGCCAATGGGATGGTGTAAGGATTCCAATCAAGAGTCTAAGTTTGTCTCCAATTACAACCATAGAGAGCCGGGTGACCTCGGGCCGAGGTGGATTTCATCACGCCTACCGCCTCAGAGCAGACCTCTGGGAAAAGTGTTTCAGGAGATCATCACAGCCCACCTCATTTCAATCAACTCACAGGATCTGGAGAGCCGAATGTGGAAATGTGGGGAATATGGAAAATGAGAGGAGGGGGGGGGGTCTCGTCAAGTGCAGTCAAGGCCTTTCGTAATGAGCGAAAGGCCGTTTCGTTAAGTCATTTTCAGATCAGAAAGGAAGGTAGAACAAATTGTAGTGAATGGCACCATTCTGTGACTTGGGGTCTAATTGGAGTGAATGGCACCATTCTGTGACTTGGGGTCTAATTGGAGTGAATGGCACCATTCTGCTGACTTGGGGTCTAATTGGAGTGAATGGCACCATTCTGTGACTTGGGGTCTAATTGGAGTGAATGGCACCATTCTGTGACTTGGGGTCTAATTGGAGTGAATGGCACCATTCTGTGACTTGGGGTCTAATTGGGTGAATGGCACCATTCTGTGACTTGGGGTCTAATTGGAGGAATGTTCTGTATTGGATCGAAAGGTTCTGTAAACAGAAGTTATGCATCTCCTCGTACATGTGTAGAATGTACTGAGTACAATCACAGTCCAAAGGAACTATTACCAATATTCTGGCATTGGACTCCCAAGGGAGTTGGGTGGAACCCGCATGTTGAGGTAAGGTTAGTGAGGGAGTTGGTGGGAACCCACATGTTGAGGTAAGGTTAGTGAGGGAGGTGGGTGGGAACCAGCATGTTGAGGTAAGGTTAGTGAGGGAGTTGGGTGGAAACCCGCATGTTGAGGTAAGGTTAGTGAGGGAGTTGGGTGGAACCGCATGTTGAGGTAAGGTTAGGAAGGAGGTGGGTGGGACCCGCATGTTGAGGTAAGATTAGTAAGGGAGTTGTGTGGGAACCAGCATGTTGAGGTAAGGTTAGTGAGGGAGTTGGGTGGGAACCAGCATGTTGAGGTAAGGGTTAGTGAGGGAGTTGGGTGGGAACCAGCATGTTGAGGTAAGGTTAGTGAGGGAGTTGGGTGGGAACCGCATGTTGAGGTAAGGTTAGGAAGGGAGGTGGGTGGGAACCAGCAAGTTGAGGTAAGGTTAGGAAGGGATTTGGGGTGGGAACCAGCATGTTGAGGTAAGGTTAGTGAGGGAGTTGGGTGGGAACCAGCATTTGAGGTAAGGTTAGGAAGGGAGTTGGGTGGGAACCAGCATGTTGAGGTAAGGTTAGTGAGGGAGTTTGGTGGGACCAGCATGTTGAGGTAAGGTTAGTGAGGGAGTTGGGTGGGAACCAGCATGTTGAGGTAAGGTTAGTGAGGGAGCTGTGTGGGAACCAGCATGTTGAGGTAAGGTTAGGAAGGGAGTTGGGTGGGAACCCGCATGTTGAGGTAAGGTTAGGTAAGGGAGTTGGGTGGGAACAGCATCCTGTAGGTAAGGTTAGTGAGGGAGTTGGGTGGGAACCCGCATGTTGAGGTAAGGTTAGTGAGGGAGTTGGGTGGGAACCCGCATGTTGAGGTAAGGTTAGTGAGGGGTTGGGTGGAACCCGCATGTTGAGGTAAGGTTAGTGAGGGAGTTGGGTGGAAACCCGCATGTTGAGGTAAGGTTAGTGAGGGAGTTGGGTGGACCCGCATGTTGAGGTAAGGTTAGTGAGGGAGTTGGGTGGGAACCCGCATGTTGAGGTAAGGTTAGGAAGGGAGGTGGGTGGGAACCCGCATGTTGAGGTAAGGTTAGTAAGGGAGTTGTGTGGGAACCCAGCATGTTGAGGTAAGGTTAGTGAGGGAGTTGGGTGGGAACCAGCATGTTGAGGTAGGTTAGTGAGGGAGTTGGGTGGGAACCAGCATGTTGAGGTAAGGTTAGTGAGGGAGTTGGGTGGAAACCCGCATGTTGAGGTAAGGTTAGGAAGGGAGGTGGGTGGTAACCAGCAAGTTGAGGTAAGGTTAGGAAGGGAGTTGGGTGGGAACCAGCATGTTGAGGTAAGGTTAGTGAGGGAGTTGGGTGGGAACCAGCATGTTGAGGTAAGGTTAGTGAGGGAGCTGTGTGGGAACCAGCATGTTGAGGTAAGGTTAGGAAGGGAGGTGGGTGGTACCAGCATGTTGAGGTAGTGAGGAATGGAGGTTGGGTGGTAACCCGCATGTTGAGGTAGAGTTAGGAGGAGGGGTGGGTGGAACCAGCAAGTTGAGTAAGGTAGGAAGGGAGTGGGTGGGACCAGCATGTTGAGGTAAGGTTAGTGAGGGAGTGGGTGGGAACCAGCATGTTGAGGTAAGTTAGTGAGGGATGTGGTGGGAACCAGCATGTTGAGGTAGGTTAGAAGGGATTGGGTGGGAACCCGCATGTTGAGGTAAGGTTAGGAGGGAGGTTGGGTGGGAACCAGCATTGAGGTAAGGTTAGTGAGGGAGTTGGGTGGGAACCCGCATGTTGAGGTAAGGTTAGTGAGGGAGTTGGGTGGGAACCAGCATGTTGAGGTAAGGTTAGTGAGGGAGTTGGGTGGGAACCCGCATGTTAGGTAAGGTTAGTGAGGGAGTTGGGTGGGAACCCGCATGTTGAGGTAAGGTTAGGAGGGAGTTGGGTGGAAACCGCATGTTGAGGTAAGGTTAGTGAGGGAGTTGGGTGGAAACCAGCATGTTGAGGTAAGGTTAGTGAGGGAGTTGGGTGGGAACCGCATGTTGAGGTAAGGTTAGAGGGAGTGTGGGTGGGAACCCGCATGTTGAGTAAGGTTAGTAAGGGAGTTGTGTGGAACCAGCATGTTGAGGTAAGGTTAGTGAGGAGGTTGGGTGGGAACCAGCATGTTGAGGTAAGGTTAGTGAGGGAGTTGGGTGGGAACCAGCATGTTGAGGTAAGTTAGTGAGGGAGTTGGGTGGGAACCCGCATGTTGAGGTAAGGTTAGGAGGGAGGTGGTGGGAACCAGCTAGTTGAGGTAAGGATTGGAAGGGAGTTGGGTGGGAACCAGCATGTTGAGGTAAGGTTAGTGAGGGAGTTGGGTGGGAACCCGCATGTTGAGGTAAGGTTAGGAAGGAGTTGGGTGGGAACCAGCATGTTGAGGTAAGGTTAGTGAGGGAGTTGGTGGGAACCAGCATGTTGAGGTAAGTTAGGAGGGAGTTGGGTGGCACCGCATGTTGAGGTAAGGTTAGTGAGGGAGTTGGGTGGGAACCCGCATGTTGAGGTAAGGTTAGTAGGGAGGAGTGGGTGGGAACCAGCATGTTGAGGTAAGGTTAGTGAGGGAGTTGGGTGGGAACCAGCATTGTTGAGGTAAGGTAGTGAGGGAGTTGGGTGGGAACCAGCATGTTGAGGTAAGGTTAGTGAGGAGTTGGGTGGGACCCGCATGTTGAGGTAAGGTTAGGAAGGGAGGTGGGTGGTAACCAGCAGTTGAGGTAAGGTTAGGAAGGGAGTTGGGTGGGAACCAGCATGTTGAGGTAAGGTTAGTGAGGGAGTTGGGTGGGAACCAGCATGTTGAGGTAAGGTTAGTGAGGGAGCTGTGTGGGACCACATTTGGGAAGTTAGGAAGGGGTGGTGGAACCAGCATGTTGAGGTAAGGTTAGGAAGGGGGTGGGGTGGAACCAGCATGTTGAGGTAGTTTAGGAAGGGAGGTGGGTGGTAACCAGCAAGTTGAGGTAAGGTTAGGAAGGGAGTTGGTGGGACCAGCATGTTGAGGTAAGGTTAGTGAGGGAGTTGGTGGGAACCAGCATGTTGAGGTAAGGTTAGTGAGGGAGTGTGTGGAACCAGCATGTTGAGGTAAGGTTAGGAAGGGAGTTGGGTGGGAACCACGCATGTTGAGGTAAGTTAGGAAGGGAGTTGGGTGGGAATCCAGATCCGAGGTAGG
>NW_019944045.1:85026-89465 GCF_002910315.2 Salvelinus sp. IW2-2015 | reverse complement strand
AGTAAACACTGGAGCTCCCTGGTTAGGACAGGATACAGTACACTGGAGCATCCCCTGCGTTAGACATGGATACAGATAAACACTGGAGCTCCCCTGTGTTTTAGGAAACAGGTACAGTAACACTGGGCTCCCCTGGTTAGGACAGGTACGAGTAACACTGGAGCTCCCCTGGTTAGGACAGGTGAAAGTAACACTGGCGCTCCTGGTTAGGACAGGTACAAGTAACACTGGAGCTCCCCTGGTTAGACAGGTACAGTAACACTGGAGCTCCCCTGGTTAGGACAGGTACGGTAACACTGGAGCTCCCCTGGTTAGGACAGGTACAGTAACACTGGAGCTCCCCTGGTTAGGACAGGTACAGGTATAACACTGGAGCTCCCCTGGTTAGGACAGGTACGGTAACACTGGAGCTCCCCTGGTTAGGACAGGTACGGTAACACTGGAGCTCCACTGGTTAGGACAGTACATGGTAACACTGGAGCTCCCCTGGTTAGGACACGGGTACGGTAACACTGGAGCTCCCCTGTTTAGACAGGTACAGTAACACTGGAGAGCTCCCCTGGTTAGGTTCAGGACAGCTTCGTGTATGTTCGTTCCCAAGGACCCTCATATTGTATCGTATGTCCTCAGGGACAGCCATCAGTTCAATCTTATACTGTGTCCTTCAGACAGATGCCTCAGTATCCTGTCTACGAGTGACAGACATCAAGTTATCTGATATCTCTGTGCTCCTCAGAGGACAGCATCAGCTCAATCTTGTATCTCTGTGCTCTCAAGAGGACAGCATCAGTTCATCTGTATCTTCTGTGTTCCTCAGAGGAACAGCCATCAGCTCATCTGTATCTCTGTGTTCCTCAGAGGACAGCAACGTCATAGTTCTTTTCAGAGGGATATTGTATCTCTGTGTCCTCAGAGGAAGCAGTCATCGCTATCCTGATTCCTAGAACGCTCAGCTCTCTGTATCTCTGTGTCACTTCAGAGGACAGCATCAGTTCATCTGTATCTCTGTGTCCTCAGAGGGTGGACAACACAGCTATCTATTTGTGTCTCAAACGCTCATCACCTGTATCTCTGTGTCCCGAGCAGCATTCAGCATCTCGTATCTGGCATAGACCAGCATCGTTCATCTGATATCTCTGTGTCCTCAGAGGACAGCATCAGCTCACTTCTCAAGGGCATCCAGCGTCAATCTTACTCTGTGCCTAGAGGACGAGCACTCAGTTCATCTGTATCTCTGTGTCCTCAAGAGGAACCAGATCTTACATTCAGCGATCAGCTCATCTAGGTATCTCTGTGTCCTCAGAACGTACCTGTCCTAACCAGGGGAGCTCCAGTGTTACCGTACCTGTCCTAACCAGGGGAGCTCCAGTGTTACCTCACCTGTCCTAACCAGGGGAGCTCCAGTGTTACCGCCAGCCATATTGCCCAGGAAGTGCATCGCCAGTTGTTGTATGGGTCCGGCCAGGCCCTCGAGACCAGGAATAGAGGGGGGTAGGATGACCGAGCCAGGCCCAGATGGATAGTCCTCTGGAGGCTTCAGGACAGCACCTACAGTCAGCTCCACCCTGTCTACCTCCAGACCCCAAGGCTTGGTCATCTCATTGATGTCCATCTGGGAAAGAAAAACAAAGGTTTGTTAAGAAACCACGGTGATTTCACATCCTCTCTCCTTCTATATAAAACACATTGTAGGAGACGGAGGAACTCCAATGGGTTTTCAGAAGGAGGCGAGGAGAGAGGAAGTGAGGGAAGATGGAGAGAGGGAACATCCATTTCAACGGTGCAAGAGATGTTACGGGTACTAACTTACCAAGATACAGTGACCCGAACAGGTTCGATAATAACTGTGACCTGATGCATATTAGGGCTGGGCGGTAGACTGTATTTTACTATATCTCAGTTTGGTTTTTCACTTTAACTTCTATAACGGTATTTCAATGTTTGGTTTGTTAAATGTGATAGTGCTACATCAAAGATTATGGATATATTGACAAGATACATGTCTCTCCACCCTGACAATGAGAATCATTGTCCACAAAACGGCACGGAGGGCTGTCTAGCTCCCGCCTATCCTTTCTTTGGATTGGTGAATACATCTCAATATTATAATCCTTTTTTTAAAATATTTGATGAGGGTTGTTGAGGTCAACCGCCTGTTTTCAATGGAGAGAGACYCTATTATCCTAACCTCATACCATTTCTCCGGCTACATGAAGTAGCTAAGAGAAAACATTTAACGTAGTCAAAGATTATAGGGTCCCCTAGAAAACGCTGACCAACACTTTGGTTCCTACCCTGTCACAATAACTCCTCCCTGGCATTTTCATTCGTTGTCATGTCAAACACTGCATTTAAAGTGCCCACTATTACATTTTTACTATAGAATTAGAATAATCATTACATTTCCATGATGACAACAGTTCATCCAAGAGTTTTGATCTAAATCACATTTGCAATATTAAAGGTTAAAAATAAAACCTAGATTTGTTTTCCCCATATCTTGCAGCCCGACGTGGCACATGATCTGAAATGAGTGCAGAAAACACAGAAATGGATGWAAATGCTAAAAATCGATTTGAGGTTGAAGTTGAATTGAACAGTATAAAACAAGGTAAATGATAAGTTAGTCTAGCGACCAGCTATTTAAACGTGTGGTATGGATGGATGTGGGTACGCGGACCCACGAGCCACTGCAGCCCCGCATAATGAGTTCTGTTTTTTTTGTGGCCCCCACCACCATCAAAGTTGCCCATCCCTGCTATAAACCAATCAGAACGGAGAAAGACCCATTGAAATCACTTAGAATGTTATGTGTTGCCACCCTAGGATCACWCACTACTCAAAAAGAAAATATAGAACTTGTTTTACTCAAAAACATACAACTGTCATAAATTTTTTAAATATAGTGAAATTATATTTTTGCCATATCGCCCAGCACTAATGCATATTAAGTGTTATATTTAAATACACTGAACAAAAATATAAACGCAATATGTAAAGTGTTGGTCCATATTTCATGAGCTGAAATAAAAGATCCCTGAAATATTCTGTAAGCACAAAAAGCTTATTTCTCTAACATTTTGGCACCAAATGTGTTTACATCTGTTAGTGAGCATTTCTCCTTTGCAAGATAATCCATCCACCTGACAGGTGTTGCATATCAAGAAGCTCATTAATTAGCATGATCATTACACAGGTGCACCTTGTGCTGGACAATAAAAGCCACTCTAAAATGTGCATTTTGTCACACAAACAATGCCACAGATGTCTCAAGTTGAGGGAGCGTGCATTTCGCTACATGTTCGTCGTCAGACCACTGGCTCCAGGTCATCTACAAGGCTATGCTAGGTAAAGTGCCGCCTTATCTCAGTTCACTGGTCACGATGGCTACACCACCCGCAGCACGCGCTCCAGCAGGTGTATCTCACTGATCATCCCTAAAGCCAAAACGTCATTTGGACGCCTTTCCTTCCAGTTCTCTGCTGCTGCGACTGGAACGAATTGCAAAATCTCTGAAGTTGGAGACTTTTATCTCCCTCAACAACTTTAAAAATCTGCTATCCGAGCAGCTAACCGATCGCTGGCAGCTGTACATAGTCATCTGTAAACTACCCACCCAATTTACCTACCTCACCCCCCATACTGCTTTTATTTATTTACTTCTGCTCTTTGCACACCAGTATCTCTTCTTGCACATGATCATCTGATGATTTATCACTCCAGTTAATCTGCTAAATTGTAATTATTCGATTTATGCCTACCTCATGCCTTTTGCACCACATTGATATAGATTCTCTTTTTTTTCTACCATGTTATTGACTTGTTTATTGTTTACTCCATGTGTAACTCTGTGTTCTGTTCACACTGCTATGCTTTATCTTGGCCAGGTCGCAGTTGCAAATGAGAACTTGTTCTCAACTGCCTACCTGGTTAAATAAAGGTGAAATAAAATAAAATAAATAAATAAAAAATGTGGCAGTACGTCAACCGGCTCACAACCGCAAACCACATGTATGGCGTCTGTGGGCAGCGGTTTGCTGATGTCAACGTTGTGAACACAGTGCCCCATAGTGGTGGTGGTTATGGTATGGGCAGGCATAAGCTACGGACAACGAACACAATTGCATTTTAATTGATGGCAAATTGAATTCCACAGAGACACCGTGACGAACGATCCTAGGCCCTTGTGTTTCGTTCATCTCCACACCATCACCTCATGTTTCAGCTTATAATGGACGCCCGTGTCACAAGGATCTGTACACAATTCCTGGAACTGAACATGTCCCAGTTCTTCCATGTCGCATACTCACCAGACATGTCACTATTGAGCATGTTTGGGATGCTCTGGATCCATGTGTATGACAGCGTTCCATTCCCACCGACGTAATATTATCCCAGCTCCCACCAACTCAATCTATCATCCATTTGATAATGTTAGA
>NW_019944045.1:66661-85001 GCF_002910315.2 Salvelinus sp. IW2-2015 | reverse complement strand
CCATTGAAGAGGAGTGGGACAACAGGCCAGAAATCAACAGCCTGTTCAACTCTATGTGAAGGAGATGTGTCACGCTGCATGAGGCAAATGGTGGTCACACCAGATACTGACTGGTTTTCTGATCCACACCCCTACCTCATTGTAAGGTATCTGTAACCAACAAATGCATATCTGTATTCCCAGTCATGTGAAATCCATAGACTAGGGCCTAATGAGTTTATTAAAATGTACTGATTTCCTTCTATGAACTGTAACTCAGTAAAATATTTGCAATTGTTACATGTTGCATTGATATTTTTGTTCAGTGTATAATGTGTCCTGCTGCCTCACCCCAAGGTATTCTCCCAGTTTGATTCGCTCAGTCTGAATCTCCCTGACGCTCTTCCTGCCCAGGCTGGTTGTCATGGCGTTGTGGGCAGTGAGGCGTGTGGAGGCGTTAAGATCCTGAACCGACACCACTGACATCACCGGGCTCCAGATACGGAACTGAATATCTGCTCCTACAGACACCACACCTCCGTCCCTGGTAGTAACCTGTTATACCGCAGCAGAGAGAGGGTTATAACTGNGCTCCTACAGACACCACACCTCCGTCCCTGGTAGTAACCTGTTATACCGCAGCAGAGAGAGGGTTATAACTGTTATAGAGGGTTATAACTGTTATGGAGAGGGTTATAGCTGTTATAGAGGGTTATAACTGGATATCTGCTCCTACAGACACCATACTAAGTGTTTACTTGGGGCACTACAATTTACATTTTAGTCCTTTAGCAGACAGTCAGATTTCCAAACAGCAGTTTGATTTGTACCCTGCACAGCACATCATTAATCTTTGAGCTAGGTTATTCCTGTCTGTCTGTCTGTCTGTCTGTCTGTCTGTCTGTCTGTCTGTGTCTGTGTGTGTACCTGGCATGGAGGGATGTTGAAGGCTCGGGTTCGTAGGTCAACTCTCTGCCACTGGTCAATAAGAGGCAGAACCAACACCACTCCTGGCCCTTTAGGAGGACGTACTCTGCCCAGACGGAACACTACGATGCGCTGGTAGTTAGGGACAACCTGTAGGACAGATATTACTGTTAATAACGCAACAGAGATAGGGTGTTACCTTCAGTACGAACCAGCCTGACATGGGGAAGGTTAGTGTGTTACNATGGGGAAGGTTAGTGTGTTACCTTCAGTACGAACCAGCCTGATATGGGGAAGGTTATGAAGGTGCAGATATAGACCATGAAGCAGACAATAACATTGCAGACCCAGGACAGCCATCCCTGAGTGGAGTCTGGAGAATAAAGAAGAGACGTGATTGTTAGGTTTGATCTTGGAGCTATTCAAATACATTCAGTCTACCTAATCATAATTATAGATACTGTAGAGAACGGATGGAGCGGGAAGCAAAACCGGGTCTTCGGCGTGAACACACTGCCCACTGCTAACGGGAAGGCACATCCCCGCATGCTTCAACTTTCTTTCAAGCCCCTTCACATGTCCGCATACGCGTTCCCGATGGCGGGGAGAGTGGGAAACGAACCTTGGTCTCGAGTGTGAAAGTAGCTCATATAGCGTGGATCACTACTACAATACTGTCCTTGCATACCTAGCTAGCATATGACAGCTGTTGTTGCAAGAAGAAATCGCTGAAAACCTGAGCAACGATCTGTTAGGTAGCTAGTAGCGACGTTGTCTGTATCTAGCTAACGAGTCGCGCATTCATTTAGCCAATACTTACCACTGTAGTCGTTGTCTCTAACATTGGGGATGTAGTCAAACGAATGTCCTTGTCCTTTGTGATGGTGGAATGGAGATTGGACAAAGCTTTCTGTCGCCACGAACAACCCCGGTTTAGCCGGGATCGAGTCTCGTTGCGGTAGAGACTGATATCCAGACGGTTTATTATACATTGTCCTGTAAACTTTAACGCTCAATAACGACCTCACTAAATAAGTTAAATATTTGTGTATTTATGGACAAAATCATGGCATTAAATAGATGTTATAACGGTCAAATTATCAAAAATGTTTAATTTTGTTGGCAGCAAGTGCGTTACTTCCGTGTTTACCTGTTGCTCGGTTGCAGGGCACAGTGCAGCTTGAGGAGAGAGCTAGGAGGACACTGCCATCTAGTGGACGGCTGGTCTGTGTTCCGGTCTAACGTTACACTCCTTGTACTCTGTGCTTTGGTGGCAGAGTGCAACCAAACATGGCACTGCACTTAATAACCATAACTTAATTTCACTTTTAGTAACTTCATTTCAGGACAAAATCAATAAAGCTTTCACTGATACCCCCGGCCCCGCCCACTGATACCCACGGCCCCGCCCACTGATATCCACGGCCCCGCCCACTGATACCCCCGGCCCCGCTCACTGATACCCACGGCCCCGCACCCTCCTTTCGTTTGGCCTGTACGTATTTTCTCTTTAATTCTGCATAGTTGTTTATGACCACCATATGGCTCCAGGGTTAGGATGGGTAGACTAGAGGCAGACACCATATGGCTCCAGGGTTAGGGTGGGTAGACTAGAGACAGACACCATATGGCTCCAGGGTTAGGGTGGGTAGACAGAGGACAGACAAACACCACTAGTGCTCCAGGGAGTTAGGGTGGGTAGCTAGAGACAGACACCATATGGCCTTCCAGGTAGGGTGGGTTAGAACATAGGGAAGCAGACACACCATATGCTCAGGGTTAGGGTGGTTGACTAGAAGGACAGCAGACACCATATGGCTCCAGGGTTGGGTGGTAAGCTAGAAGACAGACACCAATATGAAAGTTCCAGGGTGTGAGGCGTGGGTTAGACTAAGAAGAGACAGCAGAACCAATATGCTCCAGGTTTTAGGTGGGCTAGACTTAGAGGACGACACCATATGGCTCCAGCGGTAGGGTGGGTAGACTAGAGGACAGCAGAACACCATATTAGTCCACGGTTAGGGGTGGGTAGACTAGAGACAGACACCATATATGCTCCAGGGTTAGGGTGGGTAGACTAGAGGACAGCAGACACCATATGCTCCAGTAGGGTAGGGTAGACTAGAGACAGACACCATATGGCTCCAGGGTTAGGGTGGGTAGACTAGAGGACAGCAGACACCATATGGCTCAGGTTAGGGTGGGTAGACTAGAGACAGACACCATATGCGGTCAGGTTAGTGGTAGGGTTGACTAGAGGAACACAGACACCATATGACTCACAGGAGTTAGGGTGGGTTAGACTAGAGACGACACTCATATTATGTCCAGGGTTAGGGTGGGTAGACTAAGAGGACAGCAGACACCATATGCGTCCAGGGTTAGGTGGGTCGACTAGAGACAGCCACTTGGTGTCTGCTTCTGCCAATAACATGTGAATGGCAAGCCTTCTATCATGACCTGGTCTCTGTAAATTGTATAGAAAATCTGATTGGACCTTATTTAACATTGTTCAACACCATCGACGCGGTTTTTACAAACACTTCCTCATAATAGAAATGAGAATTTAACAGGTTCAGTCCCTGGTTCGCCGTGATCTGTAGAGTGACTCCGCTCAAGAATGTATTTGGCAAAAGGCTCGTTACACGCATACTCAGGCTGACTGGCTCCGTTCAGAACATGAGAATATAGTGCACTCAGCTATCCGGAAGGCCAAGTATAGTACTTAAGGAGCAGTTCTCTCTCTGTGGGACTTACCCCAAGAAGTTCTGCGAAAACAGTTAAAGACCTGGAGAATACAACCTCCTCCTCACAGCTGCCCGTGTCCCTTAATGTTGATGAATGTGGTTGTTTACTGACAAGAGCACATGGTGAGCTCTTTAACACCTCTTCATTAAGTCACGATTCCTATTAGGCTCAGCCATGCTCCTTGCCCGTCCAACTTTCCTCATCTCCCACCCCTTCTATGTGACTAGCCTCGATCTCCTCCTCTTTTCCCCTGCCCCACTACAAAGTTTCCCCCTGCAGGCGGTCACTGAGTCCGAGGTGCTAAAGGAGCTCCTTAAACTTGACCCCAAAAACCCTTTCTTCTTTAAGGTTGCTGCCCCCATCATCGCCAAGCCTATCTCAGACCTTTTTAACCTGTCTCTCCTTTCTGGGGAGGTTCCCATTGCTTGGAAGGCAGTCACGGTCTGTCCTTTATTTAAAGGGGAGATCAAGATGATCCTAACTGTTAAAAGCCTATTTCTATTTTGCTCTATTTTTCAAAAGTGTTGGAAAAACTTGTCAATAATCAACTGACTGTCTTTCTTGATGTCTATAGTATTCTCTCTGGTATGCAATCTGGTTTCCGCTCAGGTTATGGATGTGTCACTGCAACCTTAAAGGTCCATTGCTCTTCATTCAAAATGTTGTGCTGCTATTTCTARTGACTTGGCCAAAGCTTTTMAMACYGTAGACCATTCCATTCTTGTGAGCCGGCTAAGGAGTATTGGTGTCTCTGAGGGGTCTTTGGCCTGGTTTGCTAACTACCTCTCTCAAAGAGTGCAGTGTATAAAYTCAGAAKATCTGCTGTCTCACCTARTGCCTGTCAACAAGGGAGTACCCCTAGGCTCGATCATAGGCCCCACGCTCTTCTCAATTTACATCAACAACATAGCTCAGGCACTAGGAAGCTCTCTAATCCCTTTATATGCAGATGATACAGTCTTATGATACAGCTGGTCCCTCCACAGATGTTGTGTTAAACGCTCTACAACAAAGCTTTCTTAGTATTCAAAAAGCTTTCTCTGCCCTTGACCTTGTTCTGAACACCTCTAACATAAAGGTCATGTGGTTTGGTCAGAAAAATGCCCCTCTCTCCACACCGGTGTGATTACTACATCTGAGGGTTTAGAGCTTGAGGTAGTTAGTATGGCTAAACGGTGCACTGTCCATCTCTCAGCACATATCAAAGCTGRGGGCTAAAGTTAAATCTAGAATTGTTTTCCTCTATTGTAATCGCTCCTCTTTCACCCCATCTGCCAAACTAACCCTGATTCAGATCACCATCCTACCCATGCTAGATTACGGAGACATAATTTATAGATCGGCAGGTAAGGGTGATCTCGAGCGGCTAGATGTTCTTTACCATTCGGCCATCAGATTTGCCACCAATGCTCCTTATAGGACACATCACTGCACTCTATACTCCTCTGTAAACTGGTCATCTCTGTATACCCATCGCAAGACCCACTGGTTGATGCTTATTTATAAAACCCTCTTAGGCCTCACTACCCCTATCTGAGATATCTACTGCAGCCCTCATCCTCCACATACAACACCRGTTCTGCCAGTCACATTCTGTTAAAGGTCCCCAAAGCACACACATCCCTGGGTCCCTGTCTTTTCAGTTCACTGCAGCTAGCAACTGGAACGAGCTGCAAAAAACACTCAATCATGGACACTCTGACTGACAGTTGTGGCTGCTTTGCGTGATGTATTGTTGTCTCGACCTTCTTGCCCTTTGTGCTGTTGTCTGTGACCAATAATGTTTGTACCATGTTTTGTMCTGCTACCATGTGGTGTTGCTACCATGTTGTTGTCATGTTGTGTTGCTGCCATGCTGTGTTGTTGTCTTAGGTCTCTCTTTATGTAGTGTTGTGGTGTCTCTCTTGTTGTGATGTGTGTTTTGTCCTATATTTTTATGTTTAATARGAGCCCCCYTCCCTGCAGGAGASCTTTTGCCTTCTGGTAGGCCATCATTTTAAATATTWAGTTGTTCTTAACTGACTTGCCTAGTTAAATAAAATAAAATAAATACAAAATATTCTAGCCACTATGGACACTGCAATTTTGAAATTGGATAGAACTCTCGCAGACGCTCAGATTAACCCTACTCCTCGGCCAGAGCCTCCAAGAGCGAAATGCTCTGAATTTATGAATGGACAATCTGACAGTGCTCTGATTTGACGAATGTCCTGAGCGCACTCTGAGCGACTCTGCCACTCCAGAGTGAATTTACGAACGCACCCTAAAACAAGCGAGACCACAGCCTGTCGTTTCCAACAACAAATGAGAACAACCGAGTCATAGTGGGCAGAGCCAAGCACAAGCTAGCGAGATCCTATTGGCCCGTTCTAGTAGATATCTGCATATTTCCGTTAGGGAACGCCTACTCTGTGTGCAATAACTCAATTCAACCTTTGCACTCCTTCTAAACAACGCGATTTTTTTTTTTACAACTTTAGCAAAGGTTAAAGTCTACTAAATGTAGTCCACTCTGTTCATATCAGAGTCTAGTTTTGGGAACAGAACARTGTATTGAAATCAAAATGTTTCATCGATGAGAAAATGTGCAGAATGTCGGCCAAAGTCGATCTCCTTCCATCTTGTCCCACTGCCGGACACTGGGCTTCCTCTCACTGCCATGGAAACGCCAAGCGGATGCTTCACATTTATACATTAGGTGAAATGTCTGTCTCATAGTTCTATCTGTGGCTGAACGTTTTCACCGCCTCCCACGCCATGTTCGCGCTGCCCAACGGTCCCCCGACACCTCCATGTCTCACCGCTTTCCTTCCATTGAAAATGAATGCGAAGCGGTGTTTCACCGTGTCGGTACACGCTTCGCCTCTTCCTCTCTGCTGAAACTAGCGAGCGAAACAGCGCCCCTCTGTCTTACTATATGTAGCACATGTATCTGATGCTGTCTGGTCGGAAAAAGTATGACATGCCATACTCRTTATGTCCAGACWGTATCAGAGCGGAGGGGCGCTGTTTCGCTCTATCTGAGAATGAGTCTTTCTCGGTCAAATAAATGATAAATAAATACATTATCTGGATGGGCAAGGAGGTACGGTAGGGCYGACCAGGAACCCTAGGCCCCGTTTATAAATCCGGCCCTGTACAGGTATAGCCTGGTACATGATCGAGATTATTATGGACAAAAGTGCAAGATTCATTTTATTTGTCTAATGGCGYCTAAGCATCGATAATCATGTCACCAGAATAASACCCTTGATATTRATTGAAAGGAGCATAAACCTCATCTCTGTGCACWTTCACCACCCTGTTAAATTCACCATCATTTATTTAATTTGTAGCCTAATAAACTGCATGCTTTCCCATGATGTCATGGCATTTTTTATCAGAAAAGTAGGCAACTTTTCTTGCATAAAAAGGTTGGATGGAAACCTGGTTAATTAATGTCAAGACGTTTTGAGGATGCTGGATTTATACACTACATTACAAAATCATGGGCATTAATATGGAGTTGGTCCCCCCCTTTCTGCTATAACAGCCTKCACTCTTCTGGGAAGGCTTTCCACTAGATGTTGGAACATTGCTGTGGGGACTTGCTTCCATTTAGCCTCAAGAGCATTAGTGAGGTCGGGCACTGATTCTGGATGATTAGGCCTGGCTCGCAGTCAGCGTTCCAATTCATCCCAAAGGTGTTCGATGGGGTTAAAGTCAGGGCTCTGTACAGGCCAGTCAAGTTCTTCCACATCGATCTCGACAAAGCATTTRTGTATTTGTAAAGGTGTAATTAAGTTGTTAAATTCCTGCATAAAATGGGTATTATGCCACCTCCTGTTAGATTAGTGTGTTTACATTGTCTAATACACTTAGTGATAAATGTATGGGATTCTGGGTAATCCACAGCAGATTTATGGAGAATTGCTGTGGGTGAGGTGAAAATTAAATGGTCCCGGGATAGAAATGAAATAAATATAAAATATAAAAAAATATATAAAGTTGACATTACATCATAAAATCCAKCTTTTACATCGTACATTAGCAATTTATGTTATTAGTAACTACTGTTGTTGGTTTGGCGTSAAATAAYCCWCTCTTTATATGTTATTTGCCGGATCTCAGTTTTCCATGTGGGTTTTATGCTAAAGTTCCCTCTTTGAAGTTGGTAGCTAACTGGAAAATGCATCTTCTTTAGGAGTGCTATTTATATCCTGTCGACTAATGATCATTCATCCATACTGTGTGTGTCCCWTCATTGCAGGTAATTTATGACAAATGTATAAAGTCTTTGTTTAATAAACCCAGCCAGCGTATTAGCCTGGTTTTGTTAGTTTAGGAAAATATGTTGTACATTCCAGGTGTATTATATTTCTTCGCCACAAGAGGGGGACATTGATACATWTTCCAGGTTCATTTGATATATTTTGAATACTAAAATGGATGATGGTTTATTATGTTGTGAATATGAGATTACACATGCAAACAATGTWTTTTWTTATTATAGTAAATTAGGAATGATTAGAAATGGTTAAATCCACAATATGATCACAATGACCTTGATAGACATTTCGATTTTTATTAATTTTTTGTGTATATTATACAGCAGATTTATGGAAAATTGCTGTGGGGAGTGCTATTTATATCACGTCGACTAATGATCATTCATCCATGCTGTGTGTCTCATCATTGCAGCTTTGGAAATAAATGAACTAGTTCAATAAAGGTTAAATTAAAAAATTAAAAAATCCATCCATTGCTCCTTCCTGTGTTGACTCACTGACTTGAGGGACAGGACCAGGAAGGTCACATATGGACCAGGCTTTGTGCACGGGGGCATTGTCATGCTGGAACAGGAAAGGGCCTTTTCCAACCTGTTCCCACAAAGTTGGAAGCACAAGAAGCGTTAAGATTTCCCTTCACTGGAACTAAGGGCCTAGACCATTATTCCTCCTCCACCAAACTTTACAGTTGGCACTATGCATTGGGGCAGATAGCGCTCTCATGGCATCTGCCAAACCCAGAAACTYCCAGATGGTGAAACATGATTCATCACTCCAGAGAACATATTTCCACTGCTCCAGAGTCCAATGGCGGCGAGCTTTACACCACTCCAGCCAACSCTTGGCATTGGGCATGGTGATCTTKGGCTGCTCYGCCATGGAAACCCATTTCATGAAACTCCAGATGAACAGTTCTTGTGCTGACGTTGCTTCCAGGGGAAGTTTGGAACTCGGTAGTGAGTGTTGTAACCGAGGACTGATTAATTTTACACGGTCCTGTTTTGTGAGATTGTGTGGCCTACCACTTCTTGGCTGAGTCATTGTTGTTCCTAGAAGTTTCCACTTCACAATAACAGCACTTACAGTTGACCGGGGCAGCTCTAGCAGGACAGACATTTGACCACGTTGAAAGTCACTGAGCTCTTCAGTAAGGCCATTCTACTGCCAATTTTTGTCTATGGAGATCGCATGGCTGTGTGCTCGATTTTATACACACGTCAGCAACGAGTGTGGCTGAAATAGCTGATTCTCCTCATTTGAAGTGATGTCCACATACTTATGTATATATAGTGTATTTTAGATGAACATGTGCAGGTTGCCTACAGGATACTTTTAAAGAAGCCTAATCAGATTAAAACATTGTGACTGGTTGTGTTTATGCCACATTAAAAAGGGAATACATTTTAAAATTTAAATTATACATATTTAGGCAATATTTAATTTTAGCGTTCTAGGTGCTTGAGGAATAGTCGCTCTGATTGGACAGGAGGCTAAACACGTGTTTCCTGAATAACCGGGCCTGCTGGGAACATAATGTGGCCAGATCATTATAGGACGACTTGGGAGAACGATGATCTGCAACAGACATCACATTCAGTGGAATACTTATATTGTCCCTAAACAAGATCAATAGGGGAGATGTTTCAAATGAAATCAAACTTTATTAGTCACATGCGCCGAATGCCAACAAGTGTGGACCTTACTGTGAAATGCTGAATACAAGCCCTTAACTCTTCTTGAACTGCATTGTTGGTTAACCAAATAAACTAAAGTAAAAAAATTATAAAAAGTAACACAATAAAATAACGAGGCTAAATACATGGGGTGCCGGTACCGAGTCGGTGTGGGGGTACAGGTTAGAGGTAATTTGTACATGTAGGTAGGGGTGAAGTGACTATGCATAGATAATAAACAGAGAGTAGCAGCAGTGTACAGTTTCAGCTGTGTCTCATGTCTTCACTGTTCTTTCATGATGCCTCTCCACTGCATATCAGCTACTCCTATCTGCTCTTGTCGATTCATATAGAAAACGTATGCAGCTTTTAACATTTTGATGTGTGGTATGATCGCTAGTTAGCCTATTGCAGATCTGAACAGCCGACCCACTATTGTCACTATGAATGGTGGAGAGTCCGTTACGCTGGTACTGACCTGTGGTATAGTAAAAGTTAGCACACTGAAAACAGTGCATAAGGGAAATACCAAAACACCTTGATAGGGGAGGAGCATGCAAGCAGGTGAGGACATGTGACTGTATGGAAGAAATTGTATAGTAAAACCTGCAAAAGAGTGAATGTAAACCAGGAAACAAACACACTACTCCCCCCCAGAGAATTGCATCTATCGCTAAATGTAACAACAACAAAAAAGTGTTAATCACTTCCAGCTATAACTTGTTGAAATCAATAGCACAGGGGCCAAAAGTTTGGTGTGTATGCCCTGTTTAAACAAACACTATTTAACATCACTGGTTAGAAGACAATTTGTTGAAGACAGTTATCTAAATTCTAGAATGTCGGACGGAGATTCTGGGTGATTCTTAAATGAATCATCACCTCACAGTTCTACAAAGTGACAGAGATTGGCTTTCATTTGAGTGAAATCCGTGTATTTGTTTMCCATCGACTTTTATACAGAGACGTTTATGTCCTGAGATGGACAGGCGCCTATAGTACCAAGCCAAATATATGAATCTGTTTAAAGCAATCAATTTACTGTATTCGTGATGACTGTAAACTTTTATATGAACGTCACCAATCTGAAGAAAAAAGGATGTGTAATTCTGCGGTGAAAATGCAGTGCCACAAACTGTCCACATTGGGGAAATTGGCATAATATCAAATAAATGTGACAAAATAATTCAATATTTTAATTTAGGATGATAGTAAATGAAGCACACTCATTTTTTTTTAAACAACAATTACATCTATTTCTTACTACTTTAAACCATGGAGTTTTAAAATGCTTTCAAGCTAAATGTAACTGCGCTCTAGAACTTCCGTAGTGACTTACATAAAAATAAAAAAAACATTGCGCTGCACTCAATATACCCCAAAATATTATTTTAATTTACTTTATTTATTTTAAAACCCGGATAATAAATTACAAAACATTGTAAGCATCTTTTTAGGTCATGGCTAGATGGGATCCAGCTTTTGTCAAATTAACGTCAGATTTGTATTTATATTAATTAATGGATTTGTATTCATTATGGATCCACATTAGCATATTTTACGTTTCGTGGCAGGTTTGGAGAACTTACGCAGCAGGTTATGATACTTAACGTAGCAGGTTAGGAGAATTAGGTTAAGGTTAGGAAWAGAGTTAGGGTTAGCTAAAATGCAAAGAATCAACTTTTTTACGTTAATTTGACAAAAGTTGGATCCCTTCTAGCCACGATTCTGTTTTTATTTGATCCATTTTTTCCCCCTAGTCATCCAAGTGACGTGCGTCATGACGCCGCGTCTCTTTGTGTGGTTCATCTAGCGGCGACATTTGTTGTTATTTTCGCTACAACTGAAAAATACAAGACCGACCGTTTTTTTTGATCCATTCCATAACAAGCAGGCTGCCCATTCCAAGCATCCACGTCGGCTTGTGACATCTCGATATCAACCTAGTAATGGACTCAGACGAAGGCTATAACTATGACTTCGACGAGGACGAATGCAGCGAAGACAGCGGCGCAGAGGAACCGGGGGACGACACCCTGGAGCTAGGCGAGGACGAGGTGGAACTGGTCGATCCCGCCGAGGCTGGAGGGGAGCGGGACGAGGGTTTGGAGACCGGGGGAAGTGGTCATGGGACCGGGCAAGAGGAAGAGGACTACCGCTTCGAAGTGCTAACTGCSGAGCAGATACTCCAGCATATGGTGGAGTGTATCAGGGAGGTCAACGAGGTCATCCAGGTGAGGTATTACGCGGCATGTCGGTGCAGGAAAGACCGGGGACGGTGGAAAGTTGACAGGCCACTACGCTGCGGTTAGCTAGACAAATCGTACAAATAAACGGGTAATTTAGATAGCTAACTAGTTAACTGAAGACAAATGTGTTTTGCTTGCATCTTGCATGTTATCGACTAAAGTTGTTTCGCTATCTGGCTTGTAAGTAACGTTAGGTAGCTAAGTCAGGTAGCTAGCTAAGCTAACTCGCAACCGGAAGCTAATTAACGTCAACTAGGTAAGTTCAAGTTGATTAGCTAACGTCAACTAGGTAAGTTGATTAGCTAACGTCAACTAGGCAAGGTGATTAGCTAGATGTTTCTTTCAAATTTCCGTACAAGTTAACGTTAGCTAGTTTATCAATTAATCATGAAACATTGCTGTATACGTTAGCTAGCTAGTTATGTGCCTAGTTATGTGCCTCCCAAACAGCCCTTCTGTGAACAAAGTAGCTATTCCCCCCCCCAGCATTACTATCATTTCGTAAAACTGCCCATAGGGATGTGGTCAGCTGACGGTGCCCCACTGCCCCTAGTCAGTTTCATAATAACCTCAGCAATAACAACAACACATTTTCAACCATGATCCAGTGCCTCTGGTCTGAAGAGGCAGGCCAAGGATTAACAGTCGGACACCCTAACTAGCGCTTTGAATTGGTAGAACTAAGTGTTCTATATGTGTATCGGTACAGTCTGGTGTAGCTAAGAATATAACTCTAATTTTGACAATGTAATATCTTTTAAATTGTCAACATTGAAGTTAAATTCTAAGCTAAGCCTGGGCATGAATCCTAGAGGTGGAAGTCAACTGTACAGTATGTAGGTCTAGTCTCAAATCAAATGTTATTTTGTCACATGCTTGGTAAACAACGGGTGTTGACTAACAGCGAAATGCTTAGTTACGGGCCTTCCCAACAATGCAGAGAGAAAGGAAATAGAAAAGTTAAACACTTAATAYTAAACACACAATGAGTAAGGATAACTTGGCTTTATACACAGGGTACCAGTKCCGAGTCCATGTGCAGGGGTACAAGGTAGATATATACAGTACCAGTCAAACGTTTGGACACCTACTCATTCAAGGTTTTTTATTTTTATTTTTTACTGTTTTCTACATTGTKGAATAATAGTGAAGACATTTTGGAGTAACCAAAGTGTTAAACAAATCAAAATATATTTGAGATTCTTTAAAGTTGCCTTGATGACAGCTTTGCGCACACTTAGCATTCTCTCAACCAGCTTCACGAGGTAGTCACCTGGAATGCATTTAATTTAACAGGTGTGCCTTGTTAAAAGTACATTTGTGGAATTTTGAGTTTCATAGCAACGGGTCTGAATACTTATCTAAATAAGATAAATCTGTTTTTATTTTCTAATACATTTGCAAAAAATTCTAAAAACCTGTTTTTGCTTTGTCTTTATGGGGTATTGTGTTCATACAATGCATTCGGAAATTATTCAGACCCCTTCACTTTTTCCACATTTTGTTACGTTACAGCCTTATTCTAAAAAAAAAAATCWAAAATRATTGGTGTGGAAAATTAATAATTTWATAATTTTTTAGAACAAGGCTGTAACGTAGCAAAARTTGCAAAAAAGTGAAGGGGTCTGAATACTTTCCGAATGCATTGTATGAACATGTCTACCTCATACCCCTGCACACCGACTCGGTACTGGTATCCTGTGTACTGTACAGTATATAGCCAAGTTACTCATTGTGTATTTATTCCTTGTTATGGTCTATTTTCCTCTCTGTGTTGTTGGGAAGTAAGGCCCGTAAATCAGCATTTCACTGTTAGTCGACACCTGTTGTTTTCCGAAGCGTGTGACAAATCAAATGTGGTTTGACAAACGGAGTTGGAATTCCTCACGCTCCAACTGCTGCCTGCATWTCTTCCTATACATGATCTCTTTGTATGAAAATGTTTCCATACACCTGTACAGCAAGCAATGATCCAGAGTTAGCCAATCAGTTGATGATCTGCCCCCATTGTTCTTTTTTTARAACACCATGACATGATAGAAGCTAACTTCCTTATTCATCAGGGTATTACACTACAGTCAAACCTCTTGTATTCTCTTGACTTCATCTGAAATGTAAAAACCAACTCATCAGTTGCTGGCTGCTGATTAGATTCAAAAATCAGATTTTATTTTATTTTTATGAATGTGGTTTTTGGTTGCCACAGTGTTGAGACACCAGCGTGACAGTGCTTGTGTCCCAAATGGGACTTAATTCCCTTTTATAGTGGCTCTGGTCAAAAGTAGTGCACTATTTAGGGAATACGGTGCCATAGGGCTCTGGTCTATAGTAGTGCACTATATAGGGAATAGGGTGCTATAGGGCTCTGGTCTATAGTAGTGCACTATATAGGGAATAGGGTGCCATTTTGGAAATTGGGACACAGACTCTCCCCTAAATATAGCAGGCAGTTCAACACCAGACCAGGTCAGAAAATTACAATATAGCCACCTCCCGTAGGAGCCGCCTCCCGTCGGGCCCCGTAGGAGCCGCCTCCCGTCATAATATACAGTCACCAGGAGCAGTAGCCCTATGGCTACATTATTCAAGCTGTGCTTTTGAACCAAACACAGGATTGTAGTAATGAATTAGGGCACTTGGTTTTGCACAATTGTCACATGACCTGAATTTTAACCTTTTTATATTTCAAGCTTTTTCATCAAACTTGACCTTTTTTTTTTTTTGCGCCCAATGGTCAAATCAAATTTTATTTGTCACATGTGCCGAAATACAACAGCACAACAGTGAAATGCTTACTTACAAAACCCTTAACTAACAATGTGGAGGCTATATACAGGGTGTTAGCGTACAGAGTCAATGTGGAGGCTATATACAGGGTGTTACGGTACAGAGTCAATGTGGAGGCTATATATACAGGGGTGTTACGGTACAGAGTCAATGGTGGAGGCTATAACCAGGTGTTACGGTACAGAGTCAATGTGGAGGCTATATACAGGGTGTTACGGTACAATGTGGAGGCTATATACAGGGTGTTACGGTACAGAGTCAATGTGGAGACTATATACAGGGGGTACCGGTACAGAGTCAATGTGGAGGCTATATACAGGGGGTACCGGTTAGTCAAGGTAATTGAGGTAATATGTACATGTAGGTCMGTGTAAAGTAACTATGCATAGATAATAAACAGAGAGTAGCAGCAGCGTAAAAGAGGGGTCTGGGTAGCTCTTTGATTAGCTGTTCAGGAGTCTTATGGCCTGATGGTAGAAGCTGTTAAGAAGCCTTTTGGACCTAGACTTGGCGCTCCGGTACCGCTTGCCGTGCGGTAGCGCAAAGAACAGTCTGACTAGGGTGGCTGGAGTCTTTGACAATTTTTAGGGCCTTCCTCTGACACCGCCTGGTATAGAGGTCCTGGYTGGCAGGAAGCTTGGCCCCKGTGATGTACTGGGCCGTACGTACTACCCTCTGTAGTGCCTTGCGGTCGGAGGCCGAGCAGTTGCCATACCAGGRYGTGARGCAACCAGTCAGGATGCTCTCGATGGTGCAGCTGTAGAACCCTTTGAGAATCTGAGGACCCCGTGCCAAATCTTTTCAGTCTCRTGAGGGGGAATAGGTCCAGCACCATCCCTTAAGCTTTCTCATTTCTGGATAACTCTTAAAATACAGGATAATCTCTTGCTATATCACATGACTGCGTATAACACAATGTCGTAGTTATGATCAGTGATGAGGTTTGACTGGTACTCACACATATTGTCTATGTTATAATAATCACTAGTGTTTTTTTTTTTTAATGGTGACAACAACATTATAAACCTGTCCTAGACCATAATCATTTAAATGTTGTATCTTAGCCTCCTTAACAGCATTATCATAATACCAGCAGTCAAACATTATCGACCGTTTTCCWTGTGTAGGCCTACTGTTGAACTGTATACGGTGCTGACTTGCTGCGTTTCTCTGTCTCCTTTTTTTAGAATCCTGCAACGATCACCAGAATCCTTCTGAGTCACTTCAACTGGGACAGAGAGAAGCTCATGGAAAGGTATACTGGCCGGTTAGGGTTTATTTCTCCAGTTTTTATGATCTGTTTCATTCTGCTGGTTTCAAAAAGACGCTGCGATGACGTGTTTGTCGAAGCTTGTTTCTGCCTCTCGCTCTCCTTTTTAAATTCAATTAGCTTTTTATTGGCATGACGTGTTGATCCATATTGCCAAACACAACGTTCCAATAGAAATGAACAGTGTGTGTGTGTGTGTGTGTGTGTGTGTTCAGTTGTAAGGGCTTTATTGGCATGGGAAACATATGTTAACATTACCAAAGCAAGTGAAGTAGATAATAAACAAAAGTGAAATAAACAAAAATAAATGATCAGTAAACATTACTCACTAAGGTTCTAAAGTTATATATTTATGTGTCTGTTTACAGTGTTGTAACGATGTACAAATAGTTAAAGGAAAATTAATGAACATAAATATGGGTTGTATTTACAGAGCATTCTGAAAGTATTCAGACCCCTTCACTTTTCCCACATTGTGTTACGTTACAGCCTTATTCTAAAAACTGATTACATTTTTCACCTCATCAATCGACACACAATACCCCATAATGACAAATCAGAAATCTGTTATGTTAGGAATGTTTGCACATGTATAAAACACTTTTCATCCGTTTTAAAATGAGGCTGTAACGTAACACTGTGGGAAAGGTCAAGGGGTCTGAATACTTTCCCAATGCGGTGGACAATGGTGTTCTTCACTGGTCCACACCTTTTCTTGTGGCAACAAGTCACACATCTTGCTGCTGTGATGGCACACTGTGGTATTTCACTCAGTAGATATGGGAGTTTATCAAAATTGGGTTTGTTTTTTAATTCTTTGTGGGTCTGTGTAATCTGAGGGAAATATGTGTCTCTAATATGGTCATACATTTGGCAGGAGGTTAGGAAGTGCAGCTCAGTTTCCACCTCATTTTGTGGGCAGTGAGCACATAGTCTGTCTTCTCTTGAGAGCCAGGTCTGCCTACGGCGGCCTTTCTCAATAACAAGGCTATGCTCACTGAGTCTGTACATAGTCAAAGCTTTCCTTAAGTTTGGGTCAGTCACAGTGGGCAGGTATTCTGCCACTGTTTACTCTCTGTTCTGGGCCAAATAGCATTCTAGTTTGCTCAGTTTTTTTGTTAATTCTTTACAATGTGTCAAGTAATTATCTTTTTGTTTTCTCATGATTTGGTTGGATCTAATTGTGTTGCTGTCCTGGGGCTCTGTGGGGTGTGTTTGTGTTTGTGAACAGAGCCCRAGGACCAGCTTGCTTAGGGGACTCTTCTCCAGGTTCATCTCTCTGTAGGTGATGGCTTTGTTATGGAAGGTTTGGGAAACGCTTCCTTTTAGGTGGTGTGTAGAATTTAACGGCTCTTTTCTGGATTTTGATAATTGCGGGTATCGGCCTAATTCAGCTCTGTAATGCATTATTTGGTGTTTTATGTTGTTAACCGGTGATATATTTGCAGAATTCTCCATGCAGAGTCTCAATTTGGTGTTTGTCCCATTTTGTGAATTCCTTGGTTGGTGAGCGGGACCCAACCTCACAACCATAAAGGGCAATGGGTTCTATATAACTGGATTCAAGTATTTTAGCACATCCTAATTGGTATGTTTGAATTTATTTCGCTTTTGATGGCATAGAAGGCCCTTCTTGCCTTGTCTCTTAATAAATCGTTACAGCTTTGTGGAAGTTACCTGTGGCACTGTATGTTTAGGCCGAGGATGTACAGTTTGTTGTGTGCTTTAGGGCAACGCGTCTAGATGGAATTTGTATTTGTGATCCTGGCAACTGGACCTTTTTTTTGGGAAAACCATTATTTAGTCTTACTGAGATTTACTGTCAGGGGCCAGGTCTGACAGAATCTGTGCAGAAGATCTAGGTGCTGCTGTAGGCCCTCTTGGTTTGGGACAGAGGGTGAGGCCCGAGTGCTGCGACTGTTCTAGTGCCCTCGCCAATTCTCTCTCTCTCTGTTCCTCCTCTTCTCTCTGCTTCTGCAGGTATTTCGATGGTAATGTGGATAAGCTGTTCTCCGAGTGCCACGTCATCAACCCCTGTAGAAAGTCGAGGAAACAAGACTGATGAGCACAAGATCCGCTGCTCAGGACGCTGCCGTATGTCAGTCTTGCTGATCTTAACTACCCAACTCAGTGTCAGTCCCTTCATATATTATAAATTATATTCCTGCCTTTTATATTCTAAACTAACCGCAACTCAGTCAGTCCCTTCATATATTATAATTATATTACCTGCCTTTAATATTATCTAAACTACCGCAACTCAGTCAGTCCCTTCATATATTATAATTATATTTACCTGCCTTTATATTATCTAACTACCCAACTCAGTCAGCCCCTTCATATATTATAATTATATTACTGCCGTGTCAGATCGCTATCTCAACTACCCCAACCTAGTTCAGATGTATTACCTTTCGGTATTTGTTAGCCATCTGTCCC
>NW_019944045.1:65332-66636 GCF_002910315.2 Salvelinus sp. IW2-2015 | reverse complement strand
ATCTAGGTGCTGCTGTAGGCCCTCCTTGGTTTGGGACAGAGGGTGAGGCCCGAGTGCTGCAGACTGTTCTAGTGCCCTCGCCAATTCTCTCTCCTCTCCTGTTCCTCCTCTTCCTCTCCTGTTCCTCCTCTTCTCTCTGCAGGTATTTCGATGGTAATGTGGATAAGCTGTTCTCCGAGTGCCACGTCATCAACCCCTGTAAGAAGTCGAGGACAAGACTGATGAGCACAAGATCCGCTGCTCAGGACCTGCCGTGTCAGATCTGCTATCTCAACTACCCCAACTCAGTCAGTCCCTTCATATATTATAATTATATTACCTGCCTTTATATTATCTAAACTACCGCAACTCAGTCAGTCCCNATTACCTGCCTTTATATTATCTCAACTACCCCAACTCAGTCAGTCCCTTCATATATTATAATTATATTACCTGCCTTTATATTATCTAAACTACCCCAACTCAGTCAGTCCCATTTATATATTATAATTATATTACCTGTCTTTATATTATCTAAACTACCCCAACTTTCATCAGGTTATTACCTTCTCGGTATTTGTTAGCATCTGTCCCCCCCCCTCATTTCTATCTCTGGCTTTTCCGATAGATACATTATTGAGGAAAAATGTACTGACTGTGATAAGTGGTTGTCCCACCTAGCTACCTGGAGATGAATGTACTGACTGTATAATCGCTCTGTATAAGAGCGTCTGATAAAGAGCGTCTGTATAATCGCTCTGTATAAGAGCGTCTGATAAAGGTAAACCTGTGTTGTGATAAAGAGCGTCTGTATAAGAGCGTCTGTATAAGAGCGTCTGATAAAGAGCGTCTGATAAAGAGCGTCTGTATAAGAGCGTCTGATAAAGAGCGTCTGTATAAGAGCGTCTGATAAAGGTAAACCTGTGTTCTGCTCGCTGTGCAACGGTGCCATTTTATCAAACAACATTAGGCCTCCGTCTTAACACAGTTAGGTTGTAGGTTCAGCTCCTTCAGGGATCACTATCTGGGCTAGTTTGACCTGTTGGGTCATGCGTTACAGCACTATAGAGCTTAGATCTCCACGAAAGGTTTCTAATGATCCGTTATCCGTTATGACCGGCGCCGACCGGCTCCGTAGACTAAAAGGAGTTTTTATAGAATAGAACATCATCTCCTGAGGCTGCAGTCTCAGATGGCACCCTATTCCCTATGTAGTGCACTACTATGTGTGGGTAACGGTTTGATGTGCTGGCTTAGTGTCGTTGCCTTGTGATGCTTGATAGCCATTATAAATCGCACTGGTCCAGGGGTCAGCTTACAATCAG
>NW_019944045.1:61498-64764 GCF_002910315.2 Salvelinus sp. IW2-2015 | reverse complement strand
TGACGTTAGTCTGTGTTGATGTATTGCAGGGTCAGGGGTCAGCTACATCATGTGACGTTAGTCTGTGTTGATGTATTGCAGGGTCAGGGGTCAGCAGTAAGTCCAGCACACAGTGGTTTTTATTTTAGTGTTTTCTCTCTGTTTTTATTAACCCTGATTTCAGGGTAGTCTCTGTGAGACCCTCTTACCAGGGAGCCCTGGTTCACAAAATACAAAGTCCGTAAGGAATCAGTGACACCATCTCTGTGTTCTGAGGCTCGGTTAGGTGACTGTCCCTCATACCTGGGGCGGCAGGTAGCCTAGTGGTTAGAGCGTTGGACTGGTAACCAGAACGTTGCAAGATCGAATCCCCCGAGCTGACAAGGTTAAAAATCTGTCGTTCTGCCCCCTGAAACAAGGCAGTTAACCCACTGTTCCCCGGTAGGCCGTCATTGAAAATAAGATTTTGATCTTAACTGAGTTTCCAAGTTAAATAAAGATTTAAAAAAGAATACTTAGAGAGAAAGAGACGGGCTATTCAATGAAATTCCACTGTGTTTTGTTGCTAGGCAATGCGCAGATCTCACCCTGATAGGATAAATGACAGCGGTCCGTCCAGGAAACAGATGATACACATTGTGAAAACACACCAAGAGATTTGAATGTTGTTTCAAAGTGGTGTGTTTTAAAAACGCTCTGTCACGTCTGTCCAGTGGTATCCATGGCTACCAAATGTTTTCCATGGTCCTGTAAGGGCCCCCTGTGGAACCCTATACGGCGCACTACGGACCAGAGCCCTATTGGATGCAGATGACGCCATGACAAAACATTGTGTTCTGGAAAGATATCCCTCCGGTCCTGAGACCCGAGACTGTTTGGTGCTGGTGTCTAAAAATCTAAAATAATGTTTTCTTGTTTTTCCCCCCAAAAGTATTTCACTGGCCTAGAGTGTGGACACAAGTTCTGTATGCAGTGCTGGGGAGATTACCTGACAACCAAAATCATCGAGGAGGGGATGGGACAGGTAGTTGCTTGCATCCTACATTTATCCTATGTATAAAGGGACTGATTTACACCGACTGTTTAGTCACCGTCTATTGAACTCTTCTGTTTTCAGACCATCTCCTGCCCTGCCCATAGTTGTGACATCTTAGTGGATGACAACACAGTCATGTGAGTATTGTTATGGTCTGATGAGTGCACCGAACATTAGGAACACCTTCCTAATATTGAGTTGAACCCCCCCCCCCCCAAGAACAGCCTCAATTCATCAGGACATGGACTCTACAAGGTGTCGAAAGCATCTCACAGGGATGCTGACCCATGTCGACTCCAATGCTTCCCACAGTTGTGTCCAGTTGGCTGGATGTCCTTTGGGTGGTGGGCCGTTCTTGATACACACGGGAAACTGTTGAGTGTGAAAAACCCAGCAGCGTTGCAGTTCTTGACACAAACCAGTCCGCCTGGAACCTACTACCAAACCCCGTTCAAAGGCACTTCAATATTTTCTCTTCCCTATTGACCCTCTGAATTGCACACACACACAATCCATGTCTCAATTGTATAGAGGCTTTAAAAATCCTTCTTTAACCTGTTTCCTCCCCCTTCATCTACACTGATTTGAAGTGGATTTAACAGGTGACATCAATAAGGAAACCTAATGCCTGTAGACTGTATTGAGGACATGATTGTTAATCTGTAGCTTTCCGTCTTGACCCAGTAGGCAGCGCTAAAGCTAATTTACAGTACTAGCCTCGCCCTGATCTCACTACAGCCGTAGCCTCGCCCTGATCTCACTACAGCCGTAGTCTCTCCCTGATCTCACTACAGCCTCGCCCTGATCTCACTACAGCCGTAGCCTCTCCCTGATCTCACTACAGCCGTAGCCTCTCCCTGATCTCACTACAGCCGTAGTCTCGCACCTGATCTCACTACAGCCGTAGCCCTCTCCTGATCTCCATACAGAGCCGATCCCTCTACCTGATCTCACTACAAGCCGTAGTCCTCCCCTGATCATCACTACAGCCGTAGCTCTCCCTGATCTCACTACAGCGTAAGCCTTCGCCCTGATCTCACTACAGCCAGTAGCCTCGCCCCTGATCTCACTACAGCCGTAGCCTCGCCTCTGGATCTCACCTACAGCCTAGCTCCCCTGATCTCACTACAGCCGGCCTCCCCTGATCATCAGCTACAAGCCTCGCCTGAATCTCACTCCCGTAGCCTCGTCCTGATCTCACTACAGCCGTAGCCTCGCCCGATCTCACTACAGCCGTAGCTCTCCCTGATCTCACTACAGCCGTAGCTCCCTGATCTACTACGCCGTAGCCGTCCCTGATCTCACTACAGCCGAGCCTCGCCTGATCTCACTACAGCCTCTCTCCTGATCTCACTACAGCCTCTCCCTGATCTCACTAACAGGCCTCGCCCTGATTACTACAGCCGTACCTCGCCTGATTCATACAGCCTCGCCCTGATCTCACTACAGCCCTAAGCCCTCACTACAGTACGCTGTTGACTAAGTGTTGCCGGTCAGGTTACAGCAGGCCTCGACACCATACAACATTCATGTAGCCATTTACCTACAACCTAGATGTTGTTTCTCCTCGTTAGTGAGGCAGACTCAACCCACTTCTTGCAGCATTATAGCAAACGCACCATATTGGTAGTATTTACAGAGCCTTCGGGAAAGTATTCAGACCCCTTGAATTTTTTCCACATTTGTAACGTTACAGCCTTATTCTAAAATTGGTTAAGATTGATGAGGGGGAGAAAAAAATCGATCTACGCACAATACCCCATAATGATGAAGCAAAAAAACAGGTTTTTAGGAAAATGTTGGCTAATTTATAAATAAAAACTATCACATTACATAGGTAGAATGTTATTTCTCAGGTCTGAGAGTCCTTTAGGTGCCTTTAACAAAACTCCAAGCTCTTTTTACTGAGGAGTGGCTTCCGTCTGGCCACTCTACCATAAAGGCCTGATTGGTGGAGTGCTACAGAGAGGATGTCCTTCTGGAAGGTTCTCCCATCTCCACAGAGGAATCTTGGAGCTTCTGTCAGAGTGATCATTGGGTTCTTGGTTACTCCCAGGACCAAGGCTCTTCCTCGATTGCTCAGTTTGGCCGGGCGTCCAGCTCTAGGAAGAGTCTTGGTGGTTCCCAACTTCTTCCATTTAAGAACGATGGAGGGACACTGTGTTTCTTGGGACCTTCAATGCTGCAGAAATTGTTTGGTACCCTTCCCCAGATCTGTGCCTCGACACAATCCTGTCTTGGAGCTTCTAGG
>NW_019944045.1:52380-57089 GCF_002910315.2 Salvelinus sp. IW2-2015 | reverse complement strand
TCGCCCTTGATCTCACTACAAGCCGTAGCCTCGCCCTGATCTCACTACAGCCGTAGCCTCTCTCACTCCGATTCACTACAGCCGCTAGCCTCGCCCTGATCTCACTACAGCCGTAGCCTCGCCCTGATCTCACTACAGCCTCTCCCTGATCTCACTACAGCCTCTCCCTGATCTCACTACAGCCTTCGCGCCTTGATCTCACTACAGCCGTAGCCTCGCCCTGATCTCACTAAGCCTCGCCCTGATCTCACTACAGATCACTACAGCCCTTCACTACACCGTATCGCTATATCGTGCCTGACTACAGCCTGCTTGACGGTTCAAGGTTTACAAGCAGGCCTCGACACCATACAACATTCATGTAGCCATTACCTACAACCTAGATGTGTTTCTCCTCGTTAGTGAGGCAGACTCAACCCACTTCTGCAGCATTATAGCAAACGCACCATATTGGTAGTATTTACAGAGCCTTCGGGAAAGTATTCAGACCCCTTGAATTTTTTTCCACATTTGTACGTTACAGCTTTTCTAAATTGGTTAAATTGATGAGGGGAGAAAAAACGATCTAGCACAATACCCATAATGTGAAGCCAAAAAACAGGTTTTTTAGGAAATGTTGGCTAATTTATAAATAAAACTATCACATTTAGCATAAGGTAGAATGTTATTTCTCATGGTCTGAGAGTCCTTTAGGTGCCTTTAACAAACTCCAAGCTCTTTTTACTGAGGAGTGGCTTCCGTCTGGCACATCTACCATAAAGGCCTGATTGGTGAGTTGCTCAGAAGATGGATGTCCTTCTGGAAGGTTCTCCCATCTTCACAGAGGAACTCTGGAGCTCTGTCAGAGTGATCATTGCGGTTCTTGGTTACCTCCCAACGGGACCAAAAGGGCTCTTCCTCGATTGCTCAGTTTGGCGGGCGTCCAGCTCTAGGAAGAGTCTGGTGGTTCCAAACTTCTCCATTTAAGAACGATGGAGGACACTGTGTTCTTGGGACTTCAATGCTGCAAGAACATGTTTGATACCCTTCCCCAGATTCTGTGCCTCGGACACAATCCCTGTCTTTGGAGCTCTACGGACAAATTGCCTTCAACCTTCATGGCCTTAGTTTTTGCTCTGACATGCACTGTCAACTGTGGCGACCTTATATAACAGTGTTGTGGCCTTTTCCAAATCATGGTCACATCAAAATAGAACTTACCACAGGTGGACTCCATCAAGTTGTAGAAACATTCAAGGATGATCAATGGAAACAGGATGCACCTGAGCTCAATTTCGGGTCTTCATAGCACAAGCGGTCTGAATCTTATGTAAATTAAGTATTGTCGGGTTTATTTTTTATAAAATAGCCAACAATTTCTAAAAACCTGTTTTCGCTTTGTCATATATCGGGGTATTGTGTGTAGATTCTTTATTTTAATTTTCAATTTAAATCCATTGGTAGAATAAGGCTGTACGTAACAAAATGGTGGAAAAGAGTCAGGGGTCTGCATACATTTTCCGAAGGCACTGTAAATCACGTATGTTCTTAGGAAAGCTAGCTTATTTTTGTCAAGACATATGGATTGTATACCGTTTGTTTTGTTGTCGCCCCCTCCAGGTATTGTAATAGCGTTTGTTTTGTTAGCCCCTCCAGGTATTGTAATACGTTGTTTTTGTTATTCCCCTCCCAGCGCCTCATAAACAGACTCTAAAGTGAAGCCAAAATAAGTACCAACATTTTATTACAATAGTTTTGCTAGAGGTAAGTTTACCTTCTATGTTATTAATGAGTTCATAGTGGAAAAATAAGAAAATGCAATGAATTCAATGTTGCATTAGACTAGACTACACCATTTGTGCACTAGACTAGACTACACCACTGTTACATTCAATGTGCATTAGACTAGACTACCCAATGTGCATTAGACTAGACTACACCAATGTGCATTAGACTAGACTACACCAATGTGCATTAGACTAGACCAATGTGCATTAGACTAGACTAGACCAATGTGCATTAGACTAGACTACACCAATGTGCATTAAGACTAGACTAGACCAATGTGCATTAGACTAGACTAGACCAATGTGCATTAGGACTACTACACCAATGTGCATTGACTAGACTAGACCAATGTGCATTAGACTAGACTACACCAATGTGCACTTAGAACTAGACTACACCAATGTGCATTAGATAGACACACCAATGTGCATTAGACTAGACTACACAATGTGCATTAGACTAGACTACAGCCAATGTGCATTAGACTAGACTACACCAATGTGCATTAGACTAGACTTACACCGCTGTTTACATTCATATGTGATTGAATGTCTTGATTTTTTTGGGGATGATTCAATAAGATTGGATAACTGAATCGGTCTTCCTTGTCCTAATCCCCACTTCTCCAGTGTAATAGACTGTTGGTCTTCCTGTCCTAATCCCCCACTTCTCCAGTGTAATAGACTGTTTGGTTCTTCCTGGCTATCTCCCACTTCTCGCAGTGTATAGACTGTTGGTCTCCTGTTCTAATCCCCCATTCTCCAGTGTAATAAGACTGTTGTCTTCCTGGTCCTAATCCCCCACTTCTCCAGTGGAATAGACTGTTGGTCTTCCTGTCCTAATCTCCCACTTCTCCGGTGTAATAGACTGTTGGCTTTCCTGTCCTAATCCCCCACTTCTCCAGTGTTTAATAGACTGTTTGTCTTCCTGTCCTAATCCCACTTCTCCAGTGTAATAGACTATGGGTCTTCCTGTCCTATATCTCCCACTGTCTCCGTGTAATAGACTGTTGGTCTTCCTGTCCTAATCTCCCACTTCTTCCAGTGTAATAGACTGTTGAAGTGGGTGCCTGCACCAGACTGCCCATCACTCCGTTAAAGTTCCAGTACCCCCCGACGCCAAGCCGGTCAGGTGCAAGTGTGGTCGACAGTTCTGGTAAGACAAGTCTCCTAAATGATCTGACCTTGTCCTTTCTTTACTATCAAATGAACAATACAGTCTACAGCCTTAAGGAGTTCTTAATCAAGACTCGGGCGATGCTGGTGTTAGTCAAAGAACTTCGGGCGATGGCTGGGTTAAGTCTAGACTCGGGCGTATGGCTGGGTATCTACTTGGGATGCTTGTTGTCAGACTCGGTGTTAGCAGATCGGCGATGGCTGGGATTAAGGCGTCGTTAGCTACCTCGGCGATGGCTGGGTTAGTCTTCAGACCGCTGGGCTGGTAGTCTAGATGGGCATGCGGGTTAGTCTAAGCCGGGCGATGGCTGGGTTAGTCTCAGTACTCGGCGATGGCTGGGTTAGGTTCTAGACTCGACTCGGGCGATGGCTGGGTTAGTCTAGACTCGGGCGATGGCTGGGTTAGTCTAGACTCGGGCGATGGCTGGGTTAGTCTAGACTCGGGCGATGGTATGAGAGCCCGGCAGCCTTGAGTTTTCCTCCCCTCCCCTCGTAGCTGCTACCAGTCACAACAGGCTCCTCTGGGATCATAGCTTCCTGTTGGCAACCTTTTACCTAATCTCTGCAACTACAACATGAGGGAGAATAGAAACAATTGATACTAATGGGATGTATTTTATCATTCTAGCTTCAACTGTGGGGAGAACTGGCACGATCCTGTCAAGTGTAAGGTATGTGCAGAAGGCATGACATAGGGCTAGGTTCTATCCTCTGACACATGACATAGGGCTAGGTTCTATCCTCTGACACATGACATAGGGCTAGGACCTACCTTCTGACGCATGACATAGGGCTAGGTTCTATCCTCTGACGCATGACATAGGGCTAGGTTCTATCCTCTGACGCATGACATAGGGCTAGGTTCTATCCTCTGACACATGACATAGGGCTAGGTTCTATCCTCTGACACATGACATAGGGCTAGGTTCTATCCTCTGACACATGACATAGGGCTAGGACCTACCCTCTGACACATGACATAGGGCTAGGTTCTATCCTCTGACGCATGACATAGGGATAGGTTCTATCCTCTGACGCATGATATGGGGCTAGGTTCTATCCTGACATGACATAGGCATAGGTTCAACCCTCTGACACAACATAATATCGGGACACATGTACACTGAGTGTACATAACAGTAGGAACAGCCTCCTAATATGGAGGTGCACCACTCCCCTTTTGCCTTCAGAACAGCCTCAATTCGTCGTGGCATGGACTCTACGGTGTCAAAAGCCTTGCACAAGGATGCTGTTGTCAAGTTGGCTGGATGTCCTTTGGGTGATGGATCGGTGCGCCTGGCACCTACTACCATACCCCGTTCAAAGGCACTTGAATATTTTGTCTTGCCCATTCATCCTCTGAGTGGCACACACACACAATCCATGTCTCAATTTTCTCAAAGCTTAAAAAACCTGTTTCCTCCCCTTCATCTACACTGATTGACGTGGGTTTAACAGGTGACATCAATAAGGGATCATATCTTTCACCTGGTCAGGTTATGTCATGGGAAGTACAGGTGTTCCTAATGTTTTGTACACTCAGCGTATGTCTGTCTTGCTGGATGAATATGCAACAATTAGCTGACGTCTGTTGCTCTGCTGTCCTACAGTGGCTGAGAAAGTGGATTAAAAAGTGTGACGATGACAGTGAAACATCCAACTGGATTGCAGCTAATACCAAGGTATGGTTATAATGCTACATAACATAATACCAAGGTATGGTTATAATGCTACATAACACAATACCAAGGTATGGTTATAATGCTA
>NW_019944045.1:31750-52355 GCF_002910315.2 Salvelinus sp. IW2-2015 | reverse complement strand
GCATTAATAAATACTTGGTATATGTTATGTAGCATTATAACCATACTTGGTATTGGTTATGTAGCATTATATAATACCTTGGTATTATTGCATTGTTGTGTAGAGTTATAACCATAACCGTTGGTGTTATGATAGCATATAACCATAACCTTGGTATTTGTGTTATGTGCTTATAACCATACTTGGTATTGTGTTTAGTCAGCATTATAACCATACGTTGTATATGTTTGTAGCATTATAAAGTCTTGTGTATTAGCTGCAATCAGTTGGATGTTTCACTGGTCATAGGTACACTTTTAATCACTTTTCAGCCTGTAGGGACAGCAGAGCAACCCGACGTCAAGCTAATGGTTGCATATTACCAGCAGACAGCATATCGCTGAGTGTACAAACATTAGGACACTGTACTTCCCCAGACAACCTGAACCGGTGAAGATATGATCTTATTGATGTACTGTTACGCACGTAATCAGTGTAATGAAGGGGAGGCAACAGGTTTTTTAAGCTTTGGAAATTGGAGACTGGATACATAACACAATACCAAGGTGTGGTTATAATGCTACATAACACAATACCAAGGTATGGTTATAATGCTACATAACACCAAGGTATGGTTATAACGCTACACACCAATATATAATACCAAGGTATGGTTATAATGCTACTTAACATAATACCTAATACTAAGGTATAGTTATAATGATACATAATAATACATAATACCAAAGTATAGTTATAATGCCACGTAACATAATACCAAGGTATGGTTATAACACTACATAACACCTAATTCCAAGATATGGTATCAGTCCAGATCTACAGAGCAAACATGGTCTGTATTTTATAAAGCGTCTCAGACTAGGAATACTGACGTACGAGAGTCCTACTCTGAGACGCTGTGTGAATACTGGCCCAGGTTAATGTGATTCTAGATAGACGTGTTCATAGCTTGGTATTGGCTGCGCTCCACTAGGGGGTTTCACTGTCCTCGGCACACTTTTTCACAGGAGTGTCCAAAGTGTCACGTGACCATCGAGAAGGACGGCGGCTGCAACCACATGGTGTGTCGGAACCAGAGTTGTAAAGCTGAGTTCTGTTGGGTCTGTCTGGGCCCCTGGGAGCCACACGGCTCAGCGTGGTGAGTAGTGACAATCGCACACATTTTGGCGAGTCTGGAGAATCACACACGTTCACCCAGAACAGTTCACCGTGTACTGACTTCACGGTACCTCTGTAGCTCAGTTGGTAGAGCATGACTCTTGTAACTGCCAGGATAGTGGGATCGATGAATAACATTTTTTTTTTTTTTAAATGCACGCATGACAAAGTTTTGTGTTTTGTCGCACACCATTCTCGATAACACCTAAGACAATGTCGTGTGTGAAAAGCCCAAGAGGGCGGGCGTTTCTGAGATACTGGATCTGGCGCGTCTGGCATCGACGATCATACCACGAACATTGTCACTTAGGTCACTGGTTTTGTCCATTCTAACGTTCAATCGAACAGTAACTGAATGCCTCGATGCCTGTCTGTCTGCCTTATATAGCATGCCATGTGCCTGTCTGTCTGCCTTATATAGCATGCCATGTGCCTGTCTGTCTGCCTTATATAGCATGCCATGTGCCTGTCTGTCTGCCTGTAGTATAGACATGGCCATGTGCCTGTCTGTCTGCCCTGTATATAGCATTGCCATGTGCCCTGTCTGTCTGTAGGAGTTAGGTGCGTGCACCTAATAATAAACTGTCCTGGAAGTGAATAGATTATACGCTGTTCACATTTAACACCTCACAATGTACCTACCTCGATCTAAAGTAGCCGTGAATGATGATGTCCTGCAGTACAACTGCAACGCTACAATGAAGACGATGCCAAGCAGCGAGACGCACAGAGGTAGTCTACACAGTTAACTTCACACATCACAGGAGGTAGGTCTACACAGTTAACCTTCTACAAACACCACAGGAGGTAGTCTACACAGTTAACCTGCTACCAAAACACATCACAGGAGGTTAGGTCTACCACAGTAACCTGCTACAAAACACACCACAGGAGTAGTCATACACAGTTAACCTTCTACAAAAACACACTCACAGGAGGTAGGTCTACACAGTTAACCTTCTACAAAACACATTACAGGAGTAGGTCTACACAGTTAACCTTCTACAAAACACATCACAGGAGGTAGGTCTACACAGTTAACCTTCTACAAAACAATCACAGGAGGTAGTCTACACAGTAACCTTCTACAAAACACATCACAGAGTAGGTCTACACAGTTAACCTTCACAAAACACATCACAGGAGGTAGGTCTACACAGTTAAACCTTCTAAAAACAACATTACAGGAGGTAGGTCTACACAGTTAACCTTCTACAAAACACATCACAGGAGGTAGGTCTACACAGTTAACCTTCTACAAAACACATTACAGGAGTAGGTCTACACAGTTAACCTTCTACAAAACACATCACAGGAGGTAGTCTACACAGTTAAACCTTCTACAAAAAACCATCACAGGAGGTAGGTCTACACAGTTAACCTTCTACAAAACACATTACAGGAGGTAGGTCTACACAGTTAACCTTCTACAAAACACATCACAGGAGGTAGGTCTACACAGTTAACCTTCTACAAAAACACATCACAGGAGGTAGGTCTACACAGTTAACCTTCTACAAAAACACATCACAGGAGGTAGGTCTACACAGTTAACCTTCTACAAAACACATCACAGGAGGTAAGTCTACACAGTTAACCTTCTACAAAACACATACAGGAGGTAGATCTACACAGTTAACCTTCTACAAAACACATCACAGGAGGTAGGTCTACACAGTTAACCTTCTACAAACACCATAGACACACAGGAGTAAGTCTACACAGTTAACCTCTAAAAACAATCACAGAGGTAGGTCTACACAGTTAACCTTCTACAAAACACCCATATACACATCACAGGAGGTAGGTCTACACAGTTAACCTTCTACAAAACACCATCACAGGAGGTAGGTCTACCACAGTTAACCTTCTACAAAAACACCAGAGGACATCAACAGGAGTAGGTCTAACACAGTTAACCATCTACAAAACACCAGAGAGGACAGTCACAGGAGTAGGTCTACACAGTTAACCTTCTACAAAACACCAGAGAGACATCACAGGAGTAGGTCTACACATTAACTTCTACAACACCAGAGAGACATCCAGGAGGTAAGCACACATGTTAACCATGCTACAAACAACATCACAGAAGGTAGTTTACACAGTTAACTTCTACAAAACACATCACAGGAGGTAGGTCTACACAGTTAAACCTTCTACAAAACACCATGAACTCACAGGAGGTCAGGTCTACACAGTTAACCTTCTACAAAACACCATAGACACATCACAGGAGGTAGTCTACACAGTTAACCTTCTACAAAAACACCATAGACACATCACAGAGAGGTAGGTCTACACAGTTAACCTTCTACAAAACACCCATAGACACATCACAGGAGGTAGGTCTCACACAGTTAACTTCTAAAACAAATACACATCACAGGAGGTAAGGTCTACACAGTTAACCTTCTACAAAAACATACACATCACAGGATAGGTCTACACAGTTAACCTTCTACAAAACACCATAGACACATCCACAGGAGGTAGGTCTACACAGTTAACCTTCTACAAAACACCATAGACACATCACAGGAGGTAGTCTACACAGGTAACCTTCTCAAAACACCCAAACACTCACAGGAGGTAGTCTAACATTAAACCTCTACAAAACACCATAGACAAACATCACAGGAGCGTAGGTCTCACAGTTAACCTTCTACAAAACACCATAGACACATCAACAGGAGGTGTCTACACAGTTAACCTTCTACAAAACAACCATAGACACATCACAGGAGAGTAGGTCTACAACAGTTAACCTTTACCAAAACACCATAGACACATCAACAGACGTGGAGTCCTACACAGTTAACCTTCTACCAAACACCATAGACACATCACAGGAGGTAGTCCGTTTCTACACACGTAGGTTAATAACCTTTTACAAAACACCATAGACACATCAACAGGAGGTAGGTCTACACCAGTTTAACCTTCTTACAAAAAACCACATAACACATCACAGGAGGTAGGTCTAACAGTTAACCTTCTACCAAAACACCATAGACACATCACAAGGAGGTAGGTCTACACAGTTAACCTTCTACAAAACACCATATACACATCACAGGAGGTAGGATCTACACATACCTTCTACAAAAACACCATAGACACATCACAGGAGGTAGTCTACACATTAACCTTCTTTACAAAACACCATAGACACATCACAGAGTAGTCACACAGTCATCTTCTACAAAACACCAGAGAGACATCACAGGAGTAGGTCTACACAGTTAACCCTTCTACAAAACACTAGAGAGACATCACAGGAGGTAGGTCTACACATTTAACCTTTCTACAAAACCACCATAGACACATACCACAGGAGTGGATGGTCTACACAAAGTTAATTCTACAAAAACACCATAGACCACATCACAGGGAGGAGGTCTACACAGTTAACCTTCTACCAAAACACCATAGACACATCACAGGAGTAGGTCTACACAGTTAACCTTCTACAAAACACCAGAAGAAATCACAGGAGGTAGGTCTACATCAGTTAACCTTCTACAAAACACCATAGACAATCACAGGAGTAGGTCTACACAGTTAACCTTCTACAAAACACCATAGACACATCACAGGAGGTAGGTCTACACAGTTAACCTTCTACAAAAACACCATAGACACATCACAGGAGGTAGGTCTACACAGTTAACCTTCTACAAAACACCAGAGAGACATCACAGGAGGTAGGTCTACACAGTTAACTTCTACAAAACACCATAGACACATCACAGGAGGTAGGTCTACACAGTTAACCTTCTACAAAAAACACCATAGACACATCACAGGAGGTAGGTCTACACAGTTAACCTTTTACAAAACACCATAGACACATTACAGGAGTAGGTCTACACAGTTAACCTTCTACAAACACCATGAGCAACATCACAGAGGTAGGTCTACAGCACTTCCTTCTACTGTAATTAAGTGAAGGAGTTACAGCACTTCCTTGTCTACTGTAATTAAGTGAAGAAGTTTACAGCACTTCCTGTTCTACTGTAATTAAGTGAAGGCGTTACAGCACTTCCTGTTCTACTGTAATTAAGTGAAGGAGTTACAGCACTTCCTGTTCAACTGTCATTAAGTTGAAGGAGTTACAGCACTTCCTGTTCTACTGTAATTAAGTGAAGGAGTTACAGCACTTCCTGTTTCTACTGTAATTAAGTGAAGGAGTTACAGCACTTCCTGCTTCACTGTAATTAAGTGAAGGCGTTACAGCACTTCCTGTTCAACTGTCATTAAGTGAAGGCGTTACAGCACTTCCTGTTCTACTGTAATTAAGTGAAGGCGTTACAGCACTTCCTGTTCTACTGTAATTAAGTGAAGAGTTACAGCACTTCCTGTTCTACTGTCATTAAGTGAAGGCGTGTGCGTTACAGCGCTCCAGAGCGATGTTACAGCACTTCCTGTTCTACTGTAATTAAGTGAAGACGTGTGCGTTACAGCGCTCCAGAGCGATGTACAGCACTTCCTGTTCTACTGTAATTAGTGAAGGCGTGTGCGTTACAGCGCTCCAGAGCGATGCTACAACGATACCTGTTCTACTGCAACCGATACATGAACCACATGCAGTCGCTGCGCTTCGAGCACAAGCTGTACGCCGGGGTCAAGGCCAAGATGGAGGAGATGCAGCATCACAACATGTCCTGGATCGAGGTGCAGTTCGCTGAAGAAGGCCGTGGACGTGCTGGTGTCAGTGTCGCTCCACACTCATGTTCACCTACGTCTTCGCCTTCTACCTGAAGAAGAACAACCAGTCTATTATCTTTGAGGTACAGTGTGGCGCTAACCCAGGGTTACTCAAACTCTGTCCCCGGGACAACAAGGGGTGAAAGTTTATTTATTTTATTTTATTTTTTTGACCTAGCACTAACACAGCTGATTTGAAATAACTAACCATCAAGCTTTGATCATTTGTATCAGCTGTGTAATGTATGGGATAAAAACTAAATGTGCACCTCTTTGGTCCAGAGAACTGAGTTTGATAAACGCTGCCCAAACCCTTCTACCTCAAGAAACAGCCGGTCCATCTTTGATGTAAGGGGAGTAATCTAGCCCAGCTCCAACCTGGTAGCTAGCCGACCCCAGCTCCAACCCTGGTGGCTAGCCGGCCCCAGCCCCAACCTGGTAGCTACCCGGCCCCAGCTCAACCCTGGTAGCTAGCCGGCCCCAGCCCCAACCCTGGTAGCTAGCCGGCCCCAGCCCCAACCCTGGTAGCTAGCCTGCCCCAGCCCCAACCCTGGGCTAGCCGCCCCAGCTCCAACCCTGGTGGCTAGCCGGCCCCAGCTCCAACCTGGTAGCTAGCCTGCCCCAGCCCCAACCCTGGTGGCTAGCCGGCCCCAGCCCCAACCCTGGTAGCTACCGGCCCCAGCCCCAACCCTGGTAGCTAGCCGGCCCCAGCCCCAACCCTGGTAGCTAGCCGGCCCCAGCCCAACCCTGGTAGCTAGCCGCCCCAGCCCCAACCCTGGTAGCTAGCCGGCCCCAGCCCAACCCTTGGTAGCTAGCCGGCCCCAGCCCCAACCCTGGTAGCTAGCCGGCCCCCAGCTCCAACCTGGTAGCTAGCCGGCCCCAACCCTGGTGGCTAGCCGGCCCCAGCCCAACCCTGGTAGCTAGCCGGCCCCAGCCCCAACCCTGTAGCTAGCCGCCCCAGCCCCAACCCTGGTAGCTAGCCGGCCCCAGGCCCCAACCCTGGTAGCTAGCCGGCCCAGCCCCAACCCTGGTAGCTAGCCGGCCCAGCCCAACCCTGTAGCTAGCCGGCCCCAGCCCAACCCGGTAGCTAGCGGCCCCCAGCTCCAACCCTAAACTCTTCTGTACCAGTACAGCCATAGACAGCTAACTCCAACCCTTCAAGAACAGCCTGTCATCATACTTGAGGTATGGTGAAAGTGGCTAGGTAGTGGGACCAGGAGAGAGCCCCCCCCCCCCCCCCCCCCTTTATGCTGGGTCATGATCATTAGGTCACACGGTAGCAAAATGGTGTGCGACGGAAAACAAGCATTTCCTATTGGACAAATTGGTCCTGTTTCCATGGGTTTGGTGCGTTATGGCCCTGGTGTGGTGTTTGTTATGTGGGTGACCAGGCTGAACGCTGACGTTGTTTTTGTGTCATCAGAACAACCAGGCCGACCTGGAGAACTGCACAGAGACGTTGTCAGGATACCTGGAGAGGGACATCTCCCAGGATTCCTTGCAGGATATCAAGCAAAAAGTACAAGATAAATACAGGTGGGTGGAAGATTTTACCTCACAAAATGAACCAATTTACTACCTGAAAATTGGCCTAATGTGACACATTTGATCCTTTTGGTAAGGCCCTGAAACATTTCTGTGTCTGGAGATATATTGTTCAATATACACAGAGAACACCAAAACATTAGGGACACCTTCCTGATACCTGTCTCTTATACACATCTAGATGTGTATAAGAGACAGCCATAGAACAGCCTCAATTCATCGGGGCATGGACTCTACAAGGTGTTGAAAATGTTGACTAATGCTTCCCACAGTTGTGTCAAGTTGGCTGGATGTCCTTTGGGTGGTGGACCATTCTTGATAAACACGGGAAACTGTTGAGTGAAAAACCCAGCAGCGTTGCAGTTCTTGACACAAACCAGTTCGCCTGGCACCTACTACCAAACCTCGTTCAAAGGCACTTCAATCTTTTGTCTTCCCTATTGACCCTCTGAATGGCACACACACACAATCCACGTCTCGATTGTATAGAGGCTTTAAAAATCCTTCTTTAACCTGTTTCCTCCCCCTTCATCTACACTGATTTGAAGTGGATTTAACAGGTGACATCAATAAGGGAACCCCTGGTTTCACCTGGTCAGTCATGGAAAGAGGTGTTATTAATGCTTTGGTGTACTCCTGTGTATATTCTCTCCCCATGTGTGTAGATACTGTACATCATCTCTCTCCTGTGTCTGTGTAGATATTGTGAGAGCCGGCGGAGGGTGCTGCTACAGCACGTTCATGAAGGCTATGAGAAGGACCAATGGGAGTACATAGAGGATTAAGAAGGACCAATGGGGAGTACATAGAGGATTAAGAAGGACCAATGGGAGTACATTGGCCTCTGCTCATGGACCATCTCTAGAGAGAATATATTTTCTTTGGCCCTGAGGAGAGGATATCTGTGTTGTGTGTTTCTCTCTCCACTGTCTCTACACCATCTCTTGAGTATCTCTTCTCTAGAGAATAGAATATCGCTTTCTTCTACCTTCTCCGCACCATGGACTATCCTCTAGTTTAGAGACTCTTCTGTTCTGTACGTTGCTTTCTCCACATCACCATGGACTATCCTCTAGTTTAGAGACTCTCTCCTGGGACACCACCCACTAGTACCTCCTACTCCCCTCCCTGGTTCAATGGAAACCATCAATAAGAGGTAGAATATTAAAACGGCGTTAACAACAGTGTGAGAAGACTGACCATTCAAGAACAGATCGATTTCTGGTCCCAGCCCATCCCCGCTGGCCCCAGCCCATCCCCGCTGGCTCGCCAAGACCATCCGCTTGGCCCCAGCCCATCCCCGCTGGCCAGCCCATGCCGCCACCCCCGCTGCCCCGCAGCCCATCCCGCTGGCCCCAGCCTCCATCCCCGCTGGTCCCAGCCCACCCATTCTGGTCCAGCCCATCCCCGCTGGTCCAAGCCCATCCTGTGGTCCGCCCATCCGCTGCTGGTCCCAGCCCATCCCTGTGGTCCCAGCCCATCCTGCTGGTCCCAGCCCATCCTGTCTGGTCCCAGCCCATCCCTGCTGGTCCCAGCCCATCCCTGCTGGTCCAGCCCATCCATTGCTGGTCCCAGCCCATCCTGCTGGTCCAGCCATCCATTCTGGTCCCAGCCCATCCCTGGGTCCCAGCCCATCCCTGTGGTCCCAGCTCCATGCCCTGCTGGTCCCAGCCCATCCCTGCTGGCCCCACCCCATCCCTGCTGGCCCCAGCCCATCCATTCTGGTCCAGCCATGCCATTCTGGTCCCAGCCCATCCCGCTGGTCCCAGCCCATCCATTCTGGTCCAGCCCATCCCCGCTGGTCCGCCCAGCCCATCCCCGCTGGTCCCAAGCCCATTCCCCGCTGGTCCCAGCCCATCCCCCCGCCTGGCCCCAGCCCATCCCGGCTGGCCCCAGCCCATCCCCTGGTGGCCCGCAGCCATCCCCGCTGGCCCCAGCCCATCCCCGCTGGCCCCAGCCCATCCCTGCTGGCCCCGTGTTACTGAACTGCAGCAGGCTTCATAAGACTTTTTTGACATAAGAAGAATGACTTCCAAAAAGGGCCATAGATCACATCGAAAATCAGCTAGAACAGCTGCTGCAGTTAAGTCTGAAGATGACACCAAAAGTGGCCATCGTTCAAAACCAATCCTTTTTGCCCCAGTTGTTTGGCAAATTAGGACTCGTTCTCGACCCAAAAATGCTTATGTGTTTGTAACAATTATTAAGAAAGTATAATTAAAATGATATGTTTGATTTTAATAAATGGAAACATAATGTCATTATTGGGAGTATTGTGTGAGTCAGTAGAATAGAACTAACTCTCAACTGAAATTGTTTATATGAATTACTTGAAAATACAACAGGAGTTTCTCCGTGTGTATTTACACTGTAGTATTCAAAAATTCTGTTAACTTTCCCCAAATTCACAAGTTTTTCCAGAAATCCTGGTTGGAAGATTCCCAGTATCGGGAGCGAATAAGGATCCTCTAAACCAGGATTTCTTGAACTCTGGTATTTCGCGACCTTAATTTGCAGTGTGTTCGATCAGCCTAGAATGAGATATCTAAAGCCTCGTTCACACTGCAGGCCTTAATGCTCAAGTCCGTTTTAGAATACTGATTGTCCAAACAGCAAGTTAAAACGGACCAAATCAGGTGTGTGTGTTCAGACGGCAGTCATTTGCTAACGTGGCTATGCTAGTTGTCATAGTAATGACAGGTGTGTGTGTGTGCACAGTGGTGTAGGCTGATTAGTGGTGGTGCTTGTTCTTCCTATCACTCAGAAGTTATGTAGCAAGCTAAGATGACAACAATGCCTGCCATGGACGTTTCCCCGTTGCTTTGAATGTCCAAAATCATAGTGTAAGTACACTTTGAGATGAACCAATTTGAAAAAAAGTCTCTTTTTTTTTTTTAGCTAGTTAGCTGTTTAGTTCACCATTTTGTTTGTAAATAATTAACAAGCTAATTAGCTAGAACATGTTCTTGTCAAACTGGCAACAGAGCAGCTAGCAAACACACACGTTAGGACACCTACTCATTCCAGGTTTTTTTTAAACTATTTTGTAGAAATCAAAACAACACATAGTGACTAAAAACCACTTGAGGGTAAATAAATCAAACAAGTCACATGGCCAAGTTGGTTTGAAATGTGGCTTCAGGATAAATAACATTCGAATCAGATATGCACATTTATTTTTGAGTCACTTAAAACTGCCAATGTGAACAAGGCTTTACAATCTTCCAGAATGGGTGAAATTACGTTCAGATTCGTTCATACAAGATGAATACTAGTGGTCTTTTGGGCAGAAATAAAAGTTGCATCAAATTTACTTGCATATTAGAGATAGTATTCAAACCCCTTGACTTATTCTACAATTTGTTACAGCCTGAATTCAAAATCCATTCAATATTTTTTTCCAAACCATCTATACACAATATCCCATAATGACAAGGTGAAAACATTGTTTGTACAATTCTTTCAAATGTATTGAACATTTACATAAGTATTCACACCCCTGAGTCAATACATGTTAGAATCACCTTTGGCAGTGATTACAGCTGTGAGTCTCTAAGAGCTTTGCACACCTGGATTGTACAATATTTGCCCTTTTTTTTTTTATTCTTCAAGCTCTCGCAAAATTGGTTGTTGATCATTGCTAGATTGCAGATTTCAGTCAAAAACTAACTCGCCCACTCAGGAACATTCTCTGTCTTCTTCGTAAGGAACTCCAGTGTAGATTTGGCCTTGTGTTTTAGGTTATTGTTCTGCTGAAAGGTGAATTCCTCTCCCAGTGTCTGGTGGAAAGCAGACTGAACCAGGTTCTCCTCTAGGATTTTGCCTGTGCTTAGCTCCGTTTCTTTTTTTTCTTTTTTCTTTTAAAACTCCCCAGTGATGACAAGCATACCCATAACATGATGCAGCCACCACCATGTTTGAAAATATGGAGAGTGGTACTCAGTAATGTTTGTATGGGACAAAAGTTGTAAGATGTCAAGCTTTTGTTTTGTTTCTCTGCCCAGGTGATGAATCAATGATTCGATTTTTCTTTACGAAGGAAAATCCATATTTTGTTTAGGCTGTCCGTCTGTCTTGCAGGTGCAGCTATAGCCTAAATGACATTTCCCTATACAGTGCACTACTTTTGACCAGAGCTAATGCACTATGTAGGGATTCATTTGGGACGTATTCTTCTGTTATCATCACCATGTCTGTTTGCTTGCTTGTTCTCAACCAACATTTCAACTTAACATTCAAGGTAACATGAAAGCAGCTACTTTCATTTGATAGAAGCATCCCCCCCAAAAAAACTTTTCTACATTTTCTTTCTTAATGCTATTAAAATTGTATTTCTTATTTACAAAGTTAGTGTATAAAATGTTGGAAGATATTAGTTGTTCGTTTTGAAGAAAAACAAATTAAAGTGCAAAATTCATTTTTTTTTTGTCTTTCACACTTTGATAAGGAAATATGAACCCAAGAACTGCAATAGTTTCTACAACAAATCACACCTTTACTAGGGGGGAGGAGGAGCATTATAATAACACACCTTTACTAGGGGGGAGGAGGAGCATTATAATAACACACCTTTACTAGGGGGGCTCATTATACATTAACACACCTTTACTAGGGGAGAGGAGGAGCATTATAATAACACACCTTTACTAGGGGGAGGAGGAGCATTATAATAACACACCTTTACTAGGGGGAGGAGGAGCATTATAATAACACACCTTTACTAGGGGGGAGGAGAGCATATATAATAACACACCTTTACTAGGGGGAGGAGGAGCATTATAATAACACACCTTTACTAGGGGGAGGAGGAGCATTATAATAACACACCTTTACTAGGGGGGAGGAGGAGCATTATAATAACACACCTTTACTAGGGAGAGGAGGAGCATTATAATAACACACCTTTACTAGGGGAGGAGGAGCATTATAATAACACACCTTTACTAGGGGGAGGAGGAGCATTATAATAACACACCTTTACAGGGGGAGGAGGAGCATTATAATAACACACCTTTACTAGGGGAGGAGGAGCATTATAATAACACACCTTTACTAGGGGGAGGAGGAGCATTATAATAACACACCTTTACTAGGGAGGAGGAGCATTATAATAACACACCCTTTACTAGGGGGGAGGAGGAGCATATAATAACACACCTTTACTAGGGGGAGGAGGAGCATTATAATAACACACCTTTACTAGGGGAGGAGGAGCATTATAATAACACACCTTTACTAGGGGGGAGGAGGAGCATTATATATAACACACCTTTACTAGGGGGAGGAGGAGCATTATAAAACACAACCTTTACTAGAAGGAATGGGGAGGAGGAGCATTTAATAACACACCTTTACTAGGAGGAATGGGGAGGAGGAGCATTATAATAACACACCTTTACTAGAGGAATGGGGAGGAGCATTATAATAACACACCTTTACTAGAAGGAATGGGGAGGAGGGGCATTATAATAACACACCTTTACTAGAGGAGGGGAGGAGGAGCATATAATAACACACCTTTACTAGGAGGAATGGGAGGAGGAGCATTATAATAACACACCTTTACTAGAAGGAATGGGGAGGAGGAGCATTATAATAACCACCCTTTACTAGAAGGAATGGGGAGGAGGAGCATATATAATAACACACCTTTACTAGGGGGGAGGAGGAGCATTATAATAACACACCTTTACTAGGGGGAGGAGGAGCATTATAATAACACACCTTTACTAGGGAGGGAGAGGAGGCATTATAATAACACACCTTTACTAGGGGGGAGAGGAGAGCATTATAATAACACACCTTTACTAGGGGAGAGGAGGAGCATTATAATAACACACCTTTACTAGGGGGGGAGGGAGCATTATAATAACAACACCTTTACTTAGGGGGGAGGAGGAGCATTATAATAACACACCTTTACTAGGGGAGAGAGGAGGACATTATAATAACACACCTTTACTAGGGGGAGGAGGAGCATTATAATAACACACCTTTACTAGGGGGGAGGAGGAGCATTATAATAACACCCTTTACTAGGGGGGAGGGGAGCATTATAATAACACACCTTTACTAGGGGAGAGGCATAATAATAACACACCTTTACTAGGGGGAGGAGGAGCATTATAATAACACACCTTTACTAGGGGGAGGAGGAGCATTATAATAACACACCTTTACTAGGGGGAGGAGGAGCATTATAATAACACACCTTTACTAGGGGAGGAGGAGCATTATAATAACACACCTTTACTAGGGGAGGAGGAAGCTTATAATAACACACCTTTACTAGGGAGGAGGAGCATTATAATAACACACCTTTACTAGGGGAGAGGAGCATTATAATAACACAACTTTACTAGGGGGGAGGGGCATTATAATACACACCTTTACTAGGGGGAGGAGGAGCATTATAATAACACACCTTTACTAGGGGAGGAGGAGCATTATAATAACACACCTTTACTAGGGGAGGAGGAGCATTATTAATAACAACACCTTTACTAGGGGAGGAGGAGCATTATAATAACACACCTTTACTAGGGGAGGAGGAGCATATATAATAACACACCTTTACTAGGGCCTTTACTAGGGGGGAGGAGGAGCATTATAATAACACACCTTTACTAGGGGGGAGGGGAGACAGAAATCAGTGGAAGGATCTCATGAAATTCCACATGATGTCCTCACTTGTCACTTGTCTTTTACAATGTATGGCATTACATCACCATGTCTTTAAATCAGAACCAGCGGTTGACTAACTACGACCCCTAAAGTATGTCCTAGATAGAGTTGGGTTCTGAACAAACAGAGTAGAAACTCAAATGGACGACTAGGAAATGCTCAAACCAAGTTTATTCACCCCACTGGGTCATACAGCTGCAAAGACGAGGCATGATTACACAAGCACATATATTTATACCCTCCTACGAGGCTGAGTCAACTCCTTACACATCTAGACAGCCAATACATCTCTGTTGCTAGGCAGGATTGGTTCCTGTCACTGGTGTAGTCATGGCCCTGTCTGATGCTAGAACCTTGGTGGGCGTGAAAGTGTATATGTGTGAGATAGGACTTGGGTGGGCCCCTCTGTGTGAGATAGGACTGTAGTAGGAGGGTCGTTGTGGTGGGCCCATCTGTGTGAGAGAGGACTGTAGTAAAAGGGTCGTTGTGGTGGGCCCATCTGTGTGAGAGAGGACTGTAGTAGGAGGGTCGTTGTGGTGGGCCCATCTGTGTGAGAGAGGACTGTAGTAGGAGGGTCGTTGTGGTGGGCCCCTCTGTGTGAGAGAGGACTGTAGGTTGTTGTGGTGGGCCCCTCTGGCCCACCTCCCAGAGGTTTCTTCTCACTTCATCTGTTGACTTGACCTCAAACCGAATTCCTCACTCCTCCCTAGTTCTGCAGCTGGCCTGCCTTATCAGAGACTAACTAGTCTGTTGAATTCCTCACTCCTCCCTAGTTCCGTAACTGGCCTGCCTTATCAGAGACTAACTAGTCTGTTGAATTCCTCACTCCTCCCTAGTTCTGTAGCTGGCCTGCCTTATCAGGAACTGAAACTAGACTTTTGCCCTTTGCCTCCCTCTTAATAAGGAACATTGATATTCAACTTGAACATGTTTGAACAGAGTATTAACGTTCTGCAGTTCCCATTGTCTCACTCAGTAACCCTTCGATTCACTAAGTCCCTATCCACCCTTTATTGACCCCAACATATACATTCATTATACATGTAAAGTAATCAATAAAATGCTAGTATGGTAACATGAATAAGTACATTTCAAGCTATAATCTATCAATAGGTTTCTGTGTTCCAACATATACATTCATTATACATGTAAAGTAATCCCAAAAATTCTAGTATGGTAACATGAATAAGTATATTTCAAGCTAGAATCCACCAATAGGTTTCTGTGTTCAACATACAAAAGTACAAAGCAGGTCAATAGCCACATTTCCAACCGCAGTCTTTATGCGCGTAACGTCATGGCGTTAAGATCCCTACACGTGTGATGGAAACAGGAAGTGTCTTTGTGTTTTGAAAGGATTCGGGAGACATCACCTCCATCATGTCAGACACCCTAGACCCACTCCTAATTTGCATACCATCCCAACAGATCTACAGACGATGTGATCTCACTTGCATTCCACACTGCCCTCTCCGACCTGGACAAAAGGATTACCTACGTGAGAATGCTGTTCATCGACTACGATGTTGTCTCCCACAGTGACCGTACGTACATATCCCAATCAGAAACCATGGATTATAGGCAACATCCGCACCAAGTTTAAGGCTTGAGCTGCCGCTTTCAAGGTATTACACTAATACAGACGCTTATAAGAAATCCCAATATGCCCCCAGACGAACCATCAAACAGGGACTGGGTCAATACAGGACTAAGATTGAATCCTACTACAACGGCTCTGACGCTCGTCGGGTGCTTTGAGGCAAGCAACACTGAAACATGCATGAGAGCACCAGCTGTTTCCGGACGACTGTGATTACGCTCTCCGTAGCCAACCTTTAAACAGGTCAACATTCACAAGGCCGTGGGGGCCAAACGTGTACTCAGAGCATGCGCGGACCAACTGGCAAGTGTCTTCACTGACATTTTCAACCTCTCCCTGACCTAGTCTGTAATACCAACATGTTTCAAGGATATCACCATAGTCCCGAAGGTAACCTGCCTAAATGACTACCGCCCCGTAGCACTCACGTCGGTAGCCATGAAGTGCTTTGAAAGGCTGATCATGGCTAACATCAACACCATCATCCCAGAAACCCTAGACCCACTCCAATTTGCATACCGCCCCAAGTTATCCACAGATGACGCAATCTCAATCGCACTCAACACTGCCCTTTCCCACCTGGACAAAAGGAACACCTATGTGAGAATGCTGTTCATTGACTACAGCTCAGCGTTCAACACCATAGTGCCCACAAAGCTCATCACTAAGCTAAGGACTCTGGAACTAAACACCTCCGTCTGCAACTGGGTCCTGGACGTCCTGACCGCCCCCAGGTGGTGAGGGTAGGCAACAACACATCTGCCACGCTGATCCTCAACACGGGAAACCCTCAGGGGTGCGTGCTTAGTCCCCTCCTGTACTCCTTGTTCAGTCACGACTGTGTGGCCAAACACGACTCCAACACCATCGTTAAGTTTGCTGACGACACAACAGTGGTAGGCCTGTGCACCGACAACGATGAGACGGCCTATGGGGAGAAGGTCAGAGACCTGGCAGTGTGGTGCCAGGTCAATAACCTCTCCCTCAATGTGAGCAAGACAAAGGAGATGATCGTGGACTACAGGTAAAGGAGGACCGAGCACGCCCCCATTCTCATCGATGGGGCTGTAGTGGAGCAGGTTGAGAGTTTCAAGTTCCTTGGCGTCCACATCACCAACAAACTATCATGGTCCAAACACACCAAGAAAGTCATGAAGAGGGCACGACAAAACCTTTTCCACCTCAGGAGACTGAAAAGATTTGGCAAGGGTCCCCCAGATCCTCAAAAAGTTCTACAGCTGCACCATCGAGAGGATCCTGACCGGTTACATCACCACCTGGTATGACAACTGCTCGGCAATGGTCAAAGACTCCAGCCACCATTTTCATAGACTGTTCTCTCTGCTACTCCATGGCAAGCGGTATTGGAGCACCAAGTATAGGTCCAAAATGACACCCCTCCTCTATGTTCTTCTGCTACTCGCTGTGGTAACATTATTTTGATTGACGTTTTTTTTACTATTTTTAATCAGAGTGCCAAGCCAGCTTGATTTCAGATGTGTCCATGTAAACAGAATTATTAGGGAAATCGTTCATCTAGCAAGCATCTAAATATTTCATTTCAACTATTAAATTAACCTGACTATCCACAATAATCACATAATTAACCATTACCCTAGCCACAATAATCACATGATTAACCATTACTCTGTTTATTATCTATGCATAGTCACTTTACCCCTACCTACATGTACAAATGACCTCGACTAACCTGTACCCCCCTGTATATAGCCTCGTTATTATTAAAATAATTTTTTTAAACTTTCGTTTATTTAGTAAATATTTCCTTAACTCTATTTTCTTAACAGCATTGTTGGTTAAGGGCTTGTAAGTAAGCATTTCACGGTAAGGTCTACATCTGTTATATTCCGCGCATGTGACAAATACAATTTGATATCTAGGAAAACCAAAGTTTCAATATTAATATGATAATATTACAACAACAAGAATGAACTGTACTCTGAAACAAAGATAAGTGCTAAAAATAGTAAAAAGCTTAATTACATTTTTTTGGCAAAAAGGCAAACTTGGCTCCATCATTCATTCATCACAAAACCCACTGATATTGCCAAGTACTTTAATAATTTTTTTCATTAGTTATCAAAATTGTGAACCTACACATCCATGCATAACTGACCAAATTATGAAAAACAAGCATTGTAATTTTGAATTTCATAAAGTGAGTGTGGAAGAGGTGAAAAAAATGATTGTTGTGTATCAACAATGACAAACCACCGGGGTCTGACAACCTGGATGGAAAATTACTGAGGATAATAGCGGACTATATTGCCACTCTATTTGCCATTCTTCAATCGAAGCCTACTGGAAAGTGTACAGTGCATTCGGAAAGTATTCAGACCCCTTGACTTTTTCCACATTTTGTTACGTTACAGCCAGGAACTAATAGGGATCCATAATAAACCCCAGGAAGAGTAGCTGCTGCCTTGACAGGAACTAATGGGGATCCATAATAAACCCCAGGAAGAGTAGCTGCTGCCTGGCAGGAAACTAATGGGATCCATAATAAACCCCAGGAAGAGTAGCTGCTGCCTTGGCAACGGAACTAATGGGATCCATAATAACCCCAGGAAGAGTAGCTGCTGCCTTGGCGGAACTAATGGGGATCCATAATAACACCAGGAAGAGTAGCTGCTGCCTTGGCAGGAACATATGGGATCCATAATAAACCCCAGGAAGGTAGCTGCTGCCTTGGCAGAACTAATGGGGATCCATAATAAACCCCAGAAGAGTAGCTGCCTGCTTGGCAGGACTATGGGGCCATAATAAACACCAGGAAGAAGTAGCTGCTGCCTTGGCAGGAACTAATGGGGATCCATAATAAACCCCAGGAAGAGTAGCTGCTGCCTTGGTAGGAACTAATGGGGATCCATAATAAACCCCAGGAAGAGTAGCTGCAAGACATCATGAAGTCAGCAAATTATCAGGTGTTTTGGAGTTCAGTGTCCAAAAACTGGGTCTCCATTTAAGGTTGTTGTTCCAGCAGGACAATGACCCCAAACACACATCAAAAAGCATCCAGGAATGATTCAAGAATAAACACTGGACTGTTCTGGAGTGGCCAGCGATAACCTATGGCAAGAGTCACCACGGGACCTTACTAAGAAGCATGACATAACACTCACATAGCAGCTGTCGCTGCTAATCCAAGTCAACAAGAATATCCGACACAAATTCCTTGATAATTAAAATACAAACATTTATTGCAAACTCTTGTCTCTTTAACATTTGGCTTCAATAAAATCAGTTCATTACATTCAAATGATTACATCACAAATAACTGCAGCAATCTTCATCTGAATGCCTCATCTTCGTGTCAATGGCCCAATCGCAAACGGACCCCTAGACCCTGGCCCAATCGGACCCCTAGACCCTGGCCCAATCCCAAACGGACCCCTAGACCCTGGCCCAATCGGACCCCTAGACCCTGGCCCAATCGGACCCCTAGACCCTAGCCCAATCGGGCCCCTAGACCCTGGCCCAATCCCAAACGGACCCCTAGACCCTGGCCCAATCCCAAACGGACCCCTAGACCCTAGGGATTGATTTAAGCAGATCTATGTAGATTTGACAGGCGCAGTCATTATGGTAATAGTTCCACCTTGCCCTCTGATAGGCTAGGTGGAAGTTTCAGCATTCTACCTATTCCAATCAAAATCCTCTCAGATCTCCACAAGTTCATAGGGTCTAGGAGTCCATCTGGGTTTAAATATCTGCAGTTCATTAATATTCACAGCACCTGGCCCGCTCCTTCCTCACAGCACCAGGCCTGCTCCTTCCTCACAGCACCAGGCCTGCTCCTTCCTCACAGCACCAGGCCTGCTCCTTCCTCACAGCACCACAGGCCCTGCTCCTTCCGCTCCACAGCACCAGGCCTCCTCCTTCCTCACAGCACCAGGCCTCCTCCTTCCTCACAGCACCAGGCCTGCCCTTCCTGAGGAGACTCAGCAGCTTTCTGGATGAATTGGTTCACAACATCTACGATCGTTGACACCTCTGCCATGGCTCCTTTACCTGTAAAGTGACACTCCAAGTTACTCAACAATGTAGAAACCACAATAGAAACAGGTACAAAGGTGAACGATGTACAGTTTATAGCTCCATAGTCCAGACAGAATACAACAGTATGTTTTATTTAGCGGTGAGGAACGACGAACAACAAAGCTTCCATTCATCGATCTAAACATTGAACACGTGGTGACTACCAGCACAGACCTTGGTCTCCACAGACCAGTTTCTTGGCGATACAGGGGATCTCAACGTAGCCGAACTCTTTAAGGCTGTCCACCTGGCGGCAGGTGATGGGGTGATGCCACATAGCCGTGTTCATCGCTGGACAGAAGAGTAGAGGACGACTGGTATCCCAGGCCCGTACCACACACGTCTGAAAATGAGTAGAGTACAGTACATTACAGTATAGTAGAGTACAGTACATTACAGTATAGTAGAGTACACTAGAGTACAGTATAGTAGAGTACACTAGAGTACAGTACATTACAGTATAGTAGAGTACCACTAGAGTACAGTACATTACAGTATAGTAGATCAGTACATTACAGTATAGTAGAGTACACTAGAGTACAGTAACATTACAGTATAGTAGAGTAGAGTACAGTAACATTACAGTACAGTAGAGTACACTAGAGTACAGTACATTATAGTAGAGTAGCATTACAGTATAGTAGAGTAAGAGTACATACATTACAGTACAGTAAGTAGACTAGAGTACAGTACATTATAGTAGAGTACAGTAGCATTACAGTATAGTAGAGTAGCCAGTACTTGAAACATAGAGACTCGAAAGGTGACGGTGGCGGACGGCGCAGATTCTCTATCATGAACACATGGAATCTAGGATACAGGCGCGAGAGACAGCGTTACGCGATGAGG
>NW_019944045.1:21067-27720 GCF_002910315.2 Salvelinus sp. IW2-2015 | reverse complement strand
TCGATCATTATGTACACATTTTAAATAGTTTGGGCTGGTTTTTGTTGGCAGTGTATTTTTAAATTTAAATACAAAACAAGATTGACAATACAACTTTCAAATAACAGTCATCACCAATAAAATTAAAATAAAATTAAAATTTAAAAAGAAAGAAAAGACTAGCCTGCTGGCCTTGTACATTACAGATATAGTAGTAGATACAGTAAGTACAGTACATTACAGTATAGTAGATACAGTACATTACAGTATAGTAGAGTACAGTACATTACAGTATTAGTACAGCTACAGTACATTACAGTCATAGTACAGTACATTACAGTATAGTAGATAACAGTACATTACAGTATAGTACACTAGAGTACAGTACATTACAAGTATAGTAGAGTACAACTAGAGTACAGTACATTACATATAGTCATTAGAGTACAGTACATTACAGTATATTAGAGAGTAACTAGAGTACAGTACATACGTATAGTAGGAGTACACTAGAGTACAGTACATTACAGTAGAGTACAGTACATTACAGTATAGTAGAGTACACTAGAGTACAGTACATTACAGTATAGTACAGTACATTACAGTATAGTAGAGTACAGTACATTACAGTATAGTACACTAGAGTACAGTACATTACAGTATAGTAGAGTACAGTACAACAGTATAGTAGAGTACACTAGAGTACAGTACATTACAGTTAGTACAGTACATCACATTACAGTATAGTAGAGTACAATAGAGCACAGCACAGAATAGTCCCATAGAGTATAGTAGAGTATATCACAGTATAGTAGAGTACATTACAGTACAGTACATTATAGTAGAGTACAATAGAGTACAGTACAGCGTAGTCCCATAGAGTACAATAGAGTACAGTACAGAATAGTCCCATAGACTATAGTACATTACAGTATAGTAAAGTACAGCACATTACAGTATAGTAGAGTACATTACTATAGTATAGTACAGTATATTACAGTGTTGTAGAGTACAATAGAGTACAGTACAGAATAGTACAATAGAGTACAGTACAGAATAGTACAATAGAGTACATACAGAATAGTACAATATAGTATAGTAGAGTACAATAGAGTACAGTACAGAATAGTACAATATATATAGTATAGTACAGTAGAGTACAGTACAGAATAGTACAATAGAGTATAGTGGAGTAGTACAATAGAGTATAGTAGAGTACAATAGAGTTGTTGGAATCGGGCTAAAACTTTGATCATTGAGATAGTAAATGAATGATAGGAAATGAAAGAGACTGGGTGTTCTGTTAGAAGGTAATGGTTCTCTGAAGAAAGACAGAAGGCTTTGGAATGTGTTTGATGAGGAGAGGAGAGCGACGTGTTGGGAAGACAGATGGACAACTGTGGATTAGGTGAAGGGGGAGATGAGGTCAGAAGGTGAGAGGTTGAGGTCAGTTCCCCTGAGGGGATAATCAGGGTGGTATCTGGTTACCTTCTTTCCTGTGGAGCCATAAACTGTGAGAGGAGGAGTGTCTTCAGTAGAGGTATATGTATATAAACTGTGAGGAGGAGGAGTGTCTTCAGTAGGAGGTATATAAACTGTGAGGAGGAGGAGTGTCTTCAGTAGGAGGTATATAAACTGTGAGTACAATAGAGACAATAGAGTATAGTAGAGCACATCACAGTATAGCAGAGTACAATAGAGTATAGTAGCGTACACCACAGTTTAGCAGAGTACAATAGAGTATAGTAGAGCACATCACAGTATAGCAGAGTACAATAGAGTATAGTAGAGTACATTGCAGTATAGCAGAGTACAATAGAGCACATCACAGTATAGCAGAGCGCAATAGAGTATAGTAGAGTACACCGCAGTATAGCAGAGCACAATAGAGTATAGTATAGTACATCCCAACATAGCAGAGTATGGTAGAGTACACCACAGTATATCAGAGTACAATAGAGTATAGTAGAGTACATTACAGTATGGCAGAGCACAATATAGTATAGTAGAGTACATCACAGTATAGCAGAGTATAGTAGAGTACATCACAGCATAGCGGAGCACAATAGAGTATAGCAGAGTGCATCACAGTATAGCAGAGTACAGTATAGTATAGTAGAGCGCATCACAGTATAGCAGAGCACAATAGAGTATATCACAGTATAGCAGAGTACAATAGAGTATAGTAGCGTACACCACAGTATAGCAGAGTACAATAGAGTATAGTAGAGTACACCGCAGTATAGCATAGTACAATAGAGTATATCGGCGTACATCACAGTATAGTATAGTAGACTACAGTACCGTATAGCAGAGTACAGTAGAGTATAGTACAGTAGAGAACAATAGAGTATAGTAGCGTACATCACAATGCAGTAGAGTACAATAGAGTATATTAGAGTGCAATAGAGTATAGTACAGTAGAGCACACTAGAGTATATTAGAGTGCAATAGAGTATAGTACAGTAGAGAACAGTACAGCACAATACAGTATAGTGCAATGGAGTATTTACAGTGCAATAGAGTATAGTAAAACAGAGCATAGTAGAGTACAGTAGAATAGAGTATATGAGAGTAGAATACAGTAGAATATAGTATCGTACAGTAGAACATAGTACGAGCGTAGAATATAGTAGAGTACAGTAGAATATAGTATAGTAGAGTACAGTATAATAGAGTACAGTATAGTAGACTACATTACAGTATAGCAGAGTACAGTATAGTACAGTAGACCAAAATATTGTATATTAGAGTGCAATAGAGTATACTAGAGTTCAATAGCGTATAGTACAGCAGAGAACAGTACAGTAGAATAGAATACAGTATAGCACAGTGCAATGGAGTATTGTAGAGCACAATAGAGTATAGTACAGGACAATAGAGTATAGTATAATAGAGCATAGCAGAGTACAGTGGACCAGAGTATAGTACAGTAGAATAGAGTACAGTACAGTAGAGTACAGAAGAATAGAGTATATGAGAGTATCATACAGTAGAATAGAGTATCGTAGAGTACAGCACAATAGAGTACAGCACAATATAGTATGATAGTATAGTCGAGTACAGCAGAATAGAGTATAGTAGATGACAGTAGAATAGAATTGAACAAATGAGAGTAGAGTGCAGTAGAATAGAATAGAGTATAGTAAAGTAGAATATAATACAGTAGAGTGCAGTAGAATAGCATATAGGAGAATATAATAGTCTGAGAGTACAGTAGAATATAGTCTAGTACAGTAGAATAGAGTATATGAGATTATAGTACAGTAGAATAGAGTATAGTATAGTAGAATACAGTAGAATAGAACATATGAGAGTAGAGTACAGTAGAATAGAATAGAGTCTGAGAGTACAGTAGAATAGAGTACAGTACAGTAGAATAGAGTATAGGAGTGTAGAATAGAAGAGTACAGTACAGTAGAATAGAGTCTAGTAGAGTAGAATAGAGTCTGAGAGTACAGTAGAATAGAGTCTAGTAGCGTAGAAATAGAGTACGTTGAGAGTACAGTAGAATATAGTCTAGTACAGTAGAATAGATTCTAGTAGAGTAGAATATGAGTCTGAGAGTACAGTAAGATAGTATAGTAGTAGATAGAGTTAGAGATTATAGTACAGTAGAATAGAGTATAGTAGAATACAGTAGATAGAACATATGAGAGTAGAGTACAGTAATAGTAGAATAGAAGGTACAGTAGAATAGAAAGAGTCTGAGAGTACAGTAGAAAGAGTACAGTACAGTAGAATAGAGTCGAGAGTACAGTAGAATAGAGTACAGTCAGTAGAAAATAGTCTGAGAGTACAGTAAGAATAGAGTACAGTAAAGTAGAATAGAAGTCTGGAGTACAGTAGAATAGAAGTACAGTACAGTAGAATAGAGTCTAGTAGAGTAGAATATAGTAGAGTAGAATAGAGTCTAGTAGAGTAGAATAGAGTACAGTAAGTGAATAGAGTACAGTAGAGTAGAATAGAATATAGTACAGTAGAATAGAGTCTAGTAAGAGTAGAATAGAGTACAGTAGAATAGAGTAAGTAGAGTATAATAGAGTACAGTACAGTAGAATAGAGTACAGTACAGTAAGAATAGAGTCTAGTAGAGTAGAATAGAGTACAGTACAGTAGAATAGAGTCTAGTACAGTAGATAGAGTATAAGTACAGTAGAATGGAGTCTAGTAAAGTAGAATAGAGTACAGTACAGTAGAATAGAGTCTAGTAAGTAAGAATAGAGTCTAGTAGAGTAGAATAGAGTATAGTACAGTAGAATAGAGTCTAGTAGAGTAGAATAGAGTCAGTACAGTAGAATAGAGTCTAGTAGAGTAGAATAGAGTACAGTAGAATAGAGTACAGTACAGTAGAATAGAGTACAGTACAATAGAGTATAGTACAGTAGAATAAAGTACAGTAGAATAGAGTACAGTAACAATAGAATATAGTATATGATAGTAGAGTGGCCTAATGGGTTGACAAACATAGTAGTGTTCATGGTCATAGTAGTGTTCATAGTAGTGTTCAGGTCATAGTAGTGTTTCATAGTAGTGTTCATGTCATAGTAGTGTTCATGGTAGTGTTTCATGGTAGTGTTCATGGTAGTGTTCATGGTAGTGTTCATGGTAGTGTTCATGGTCATAGTTAGTGTTCATGGTAGTGTTCAGGGTAGTGTTCAGGGTAGTGTTCATGTAGTGGTTCATGGCAGTGTTCATGGTCATGTAGTGTTCATGGTAGTGTTCAGGGTAGTGTTCAATGGTAGTGTTAGAGTAGTGTTCAGGGTAGTGTTCATGGTAGTGTTTATAGTAGTGTTCAGGGTAGTGTTCATGGTAGTGTTTATAGTAGTGTTCAAGTAGTGTTCATGGTAGTGTGTATAGTAGTGTTCAGGGTAGTGGTATAGTAGTGTTCATGGTAGTGTGTATAGTAGTGTTTCATGGTAGTGTTCAGGGTAGTGTTATGGTAGTGTTGTATAGTAGTGTTCATGGTAGTGTGTATAGTAGTGTTCATGTAGTGTGTATAGTAGTGTTCATGGTAGTGTGTATAGTAGTGTTTCATGGTAGTGTTCATGGTAGTGTGTATAGTAGTGTTCATGGTAGTGTTCATGGTAGTGAGTATAGTAAGGTTATGGTAGTGATATAGTAGTGTTCATGGTAGTGTTCAGGTAGTGAGTATAGTAGTGTTTGGAGTGTTCATGGTAGTGAGTATAGTAGTGTTCATGGTAGTGTCATGGTAGTGAGTATAGTAGTGTTCATGGTAGTGAGTATAGTAGTGTTCATGCTAGTGTTCATGGTAGTGAGTATAGTAGTGTTCATGGTAGTGTAGTAGTAGTGTTCATGGTAGTGAGTATAGTAGTGTTCGTGGTAGTGGTTCATGGTAGTGAGTATAGTAGTGTTCATGGTAGTGTTCATGGTAGTGAGTATAGAAGTGTTATGCAGTGTTCATGGTAGTGAGTATAGTAAGTGTTTATGGTAGTGTTCATGGTAGTGAGTATAGTAGTGTTCATGGTAGTGAGTATAGTAGTGTTTATGGTAGTGTTCATGGTGTGTGTATAGTAGTGTTCATGTGTAGTGAGTATAGTATGTTTATGGTAGTGTTCATGGTAGTGAGTATATGTAGTGTTCATGGTAGTGAGTATAGTAGTGTTTATGGTAGTGTTCATGGTAGTGAGTATAGTAGTTTTTATGGTAGTGTTCAAGGTAGTGAGTATAGTAGTGTTCATGGTAGTGAGTTAGTAGTGTTTATGGTAGTGTTCATGGTAGTGTTAGTATGTTCATGGTAGTGAGTATAGTAGTGTTCATGGTAGTGTTCATGGTAGTTGTGTTAGTAGTGTTCATGGTAGTTTCATGGTAGTGAGTATAGTATGTTATGGAGTGTTATAGTAGTAGTAGTGTTCAGGGTAGTGTGAGTATAGTAGTGTTCATGGTAGTGAGTATAGTAGTGTTCATGGTAGTGAGTATAGTAGTGTTCATCATGGTAGTGTTCATGGTAGTGAGTATAGTAGTGTTTATTGGTAAGTGTGTCATGGTAGTGAGTATAGTATGTTTATGGTAGTTGTTTCATGGTAGTGAGTATAGTAGTGTTCATGGTAGTGATTATAGTAGTGTTCATGGTAGTGAGTATAGTAGTGTTCATGGTTAGTGAGTATAGTAGTAGTTCATGGTAGTGTGTATAGTGTAGTGTTCATGGTAGTTGAGTATAGTAGTGTTCATGGTAGTGAGTATAGTAGTTTTATGGGTAGTGTTCATGTAGTGAGTATAGTAGTGTTCATGGTAGTGAGTATAGTAAGTGTTTATAGTATGTTCATGGTAGTGAGTATAGTAGTGTTTAATGGCAGTGTTCATGGTAGTGAGTATATGTAGTGTTCATGGTAGTGAGTATAGTATAGTGTCATGGTAGTGAGTATAGTAGTGTGTTTATGGCAGTGATGGTAAGTGTGTATAGTAGTGTCATGGTAGTGAGTATAGTAGTGTTTACTGGTAGTGGTTCATGGTAGTGTGTATAGTAGTGTTTCATGGTAGTGAGTATAGTGTGTTTATGGTAGTGTTCATGGTAGTGAGTATAGTAGTGTTCATGGTAGTGAGTATAGTAGTGTTCATGGTAGTGAGTATAGTGTAAGTGTTCATGGGATAGTGTGGTATAGTAGTTTTCATGGTAGTGTTCATGGTAGTGAGTATATGTAGTGTTCATGGTA
>NW_019944045.1:13449-21042 GCF_002910315.2 Salvelinus sp. IW2-2015 | reverse complement strand
TACGTCATAGTGTTAGTTAGGTTTCATCGGTAGTGGTATAGTAAGTGTTCATGGAGTGTTCAAGTAGGTGGTATAGTAGTGTTCATAGTAGTGTTCATTGGTATGGTATAGTAGTGTTCATGTAGTAGGTTAGTAGTGTCATGGTAGTGTTCATGGTAGTGAGTATAGTAGTGTTCATGTAGTGAGTATAGTAGTGTTCAGTGTAGTGAGTATAGTAGTGTTCTGGTAGTGTTCATGGTAGTGAGTATAGTAGTGTTCATGGTAGTGTTCAGGGTATTGAGTTAGTAGTTTTTATGGTAGTGTTCATGGTAGTGAGTTATAGTAGTGTTCATGGTAGTGAGATAGTAGTGTTCATGGTAGTGAGTATAGTAGTGTTCATGGTAGTGAGTATAGTAGTCATGTAGTTGTTATAGTAGTGTTCATGGTAGTGAGTATAGTAGTGTTCATGTAGTGAGTATAGTAGTGTTATGGTAGTGTTCATGGTAGTGAGTATAGTAGTGTTCATGGTAGTGAGTATAGTAGTGTTATATAGTAGTGTGTTCATTGGTAGTGAGTATAGTAGTGTTTTATGGAGTTCATGTAGTGGTATATAGTGTTCATGTAGTAGTATAGTAGTGTTCATGTAGTGAGTATAGTAGTGTTTAGAGTGTTCATGTTAGTGTGTATAGTAGTGTTCATGGTAGTGAGTATAAGTAGTGTTATGGTAGTGTTCATGGTAGTTGTGTATGAGTAGTGTTCATGGTAGTGAGTATAGTAGTGTTTATGTAGTGTTCATGTAGTGGTATAGTAGTGTTCATGGTAGTGAGTATAGTAGTGTTCTGGTAGTGAGTATAGTAGTGTTCATGGTAGTGTGTATAGTAAAATAGTTTCATGGTAGTGTTCATGGTAGTGAGTATATAGTGTCATGGTAGTATATATGTAGTGTTTATGGTAGTGTCATGGTAGTGAGTATAGTAGTGTTCATGGTAGTGAGTATAGTAGTGTTCATGGTAGTGTGGTTAGTATGTTCATGTAGTGGTCAGGTAGTGAGTATTAGGTAGTGTTCATGGTAGTGAGTATAGTATGTTTATGTAGTGTTCATGTAGTGAGTTAGTAGTGTTCATGGTAGTGAGTATAGTAGTGTTCATGGTAGTGAGTATAGTAGTGTTTATGGTAGTGTTCATGGTAGTGTATGATAGTGTTCATGGTAGTGAGTATAGTAGTGTTCATGGTAGGAGTATAGTAGTGTTCATGGTAGTGAGTATAGTAGTGTTTATGGTAGTGAGTATAGTAGTGTTCATGGTAGTGTGTATAGTAGTGTTCATGGTAGTGAGTATAAGTAGTGTTCATGGTAGTGAGTATAGTAGTGTCATGGTAGTGTTCATATGGTATGAGTATAGTAGTGTTTATTGTAGTGTTCATGGTAGTGAGTATAGTAGTGTTCATGGTAGTGAGTAGAGTAGTGTTCATGGTAATGAGTATAGTAGTGTTATGGTAGTGAGTATAGTAGTGTTATGGTAGTGAGTATTAGTAGTGTTGTAGTGTCATGTAGTGTGTATAGGTAGTGTATGTAGTTTTTGGGATATAGTAGTGTTCATGTAGTGAGTATAGTAGTGTTCATGGTAGTGTTCATGGTAGTGAGTATAGTAGTGTTCAGGTAGTGTCATGGTAGTGAGTATAGTAGTGTTCAGGGTAGTGTTCATGGTAGTGAGTATATAGTAGTTGTTCAGGTAGTGTTCATGGTAGTGAGTATAGTAGTGTTCAGGGTAGTGTCATGGTAGTGTTCATTGGTATGTGAGTATAGTAGTGTTCAGGGTAGTGTTCATAGCATGACAGAACAGTAGAGGAGGACTGGTGTTCCAGGCACCACACACGTATTTCCTTGATTCCTCAAGTCCTCTCGCCTTGCCTCCTCAAACGCATTGGAGTAGCAGCATCCCAGCCATGCCCTGTTGACAGGCAGTCTGTCTAGCTACGGAGGATCCATGCCTGTTGACAGGCAGTCTGTCTAGCTACGGAGGATCCATGTCCTGTTGACAGGCAGTCTGTCTAGCTACGGAGGATCCATGCCTGTTGACAGGCAGTCTGTCTAGCTACGGAGGATCCATGTCCTGTTGACAGGCAGTCTGTCTAGCTACGGGATCCATGTCCTGTTGACAGGCAGTCTGTCTAGCTACAGAGGATCCATGTCCTGTTGACAGGAGTCTGTCTAGCTACGGAGGATCCATGTCCTGTGACAGGCAGTCTGTCTAGCTACGGAGGATCCATGTCCTGTTGACAGGCAGTCTGTCTAGCTACGGAGGATCCATGTCCTGTTGACAGGCAGTCGTGCTAGCTACGGAGGATCATGTCCTGTTGACAGGCAGTCTGTCTAGCTACGGAGGATCCATGTCCTGTTGACAGGCAGTCTGTCTAGCTACAGAGGATCCATGTCCTTGTACAGGCAGTCTGTCTAGCTACGGAGGATCCATGTCCTGTTGACAGGCAGTCTGTCTAGCTACGGAGGATCCATGTCCTGTTGACAGGCAGTCTGTCTAGCTACGGAGGATCCATGTCCTGTAGAAGGCAGTCTGTCTAGCTACGGAGGATCCATGTCCTGTTGACAGGCAGTCTGTCTAGCTACGGAGGATCCATGTCCTGTTGACAGGCAGTCTTTCTAGCTACGGAGGATCCATGTCCTGTAGACAGGCAGTTGTCTAGCTACAGAGGATCCATGTCCTGTTGACAGGCAGTCTGTCTAGCTACGGAGGATCCATGTCCTGTTGACAGGCAGTCTGTCTAGCTACGGAGGATCCATGTCCTGTTGACAGGCAGTCTGTCTAGCTACGGAGGATCCATGTCCTGTTAGACAGGCAGTCTGTCTAGCTACGGAGATCCATGTCCTGTAGACAGGCAGTCTGTCTAGCTACGGAGGATCCATGTCTGTTGACAGGCAGTCTGTCTAGCTACGGAGGATCCATGCCTTGACAGGCAGTCTGTCTAGCTACGGGGATCCATGATCCTGAGACAGACAGGCAGTCTGTCTAGCTACGGAGGATCCATGTCCTGTTGACAGGCAGTCTGTCTAGCTACGGAGGATCCATGCCCTGTTGACAGGCAGTCTGTCTAGCTACGGAGGATCCATGCCCTGTCAGTCTACCAGTACAAGATCTCACCAGTAAGTTGTCACAGATGCCGCTGGCGATCTTCCCCAGTGTGTTAGCGTCCAGAGGGGCTATAACGAGGAGGTCAGCCCAGCGTCTCAGCTCGATGTGCAGCACAGGGTCAGAACGCTGGCTCCACAGCTATGGGACAATAGGAACACTATCAAGACATTATCACATTTAGGTCCACAGCTATGGGACAATAGGAACACTATCAAGACATTATCAGAGACATTATCACATCTGGCTCCACAGCTATGGGACAATAGGAACACTATCAAGACATTATCACATCTAGGTCCACAGCTATGGGACAATAAGAACACTATCAAGACATTATCAGAGACATTATCACATCTGGGTCCACAGCTATGGGACAATAAGAACACTATCAAGACATTATCAGATACATTATCACATCTAGGTCCACAGGCCTCTTCTAGGATTTGCATACATGGTGAAGATAATTTCTGGATACTTAGGGTCCGAGAAGAATGTGTCCTTTTATAAAGACCTGTCATGTAACGCAACATAATTTACATGACGAGACAAGTCTTAGTCAGACAGATTAGAGAGTCTTCTCTTTTCAGCCACTTGTTTTCCAAAAACACTGTTTATCCAGTGATTGTATATATAAAATATTGCAAAAAAGGTTTTAGGTGCTGTTCACTGACAGACTCAACTGTTAGATTGCCTATTTATCAGGAGTTTTTCCAAGTTGTATTAGTTGTATGTACAGGATACACATTGTATACACCGTCCAACCAAATTGCAGGTTCATTCTGGACAATGCAACAACTATAAGACATAAAAGATAATAATACCAAGATAAAGTAAATGTCAGTAGAAAATACATTTTGCATCAATATAATACAGGAAGACACAATTTATAGAGCATGGCGCTTGCAACGGCAGGGTTGTGGGTTCAATTCCCACGGGGGGACCAGGATGAATATGTATGAACTTTCCAATTTGTAAGTCGCTCTGGATAAGAGCGTCTGCTAAATGACTTAAATGTAAATGTAATAGTCCAATATTTACAATATTTACACGTGTATTGGAGATGGGGGGCAGTGTATAAACTGAGCAGTATTTAGCAATCATAACAAGAGTCTGATAAGCAGCAGTTGTGATGTGTGTGTGTGTGTGTGTGTGTGTGTGTGTAGCATGAATATACTGTACACTGACTATAGCAAACATTAGGAACACCTTCCTAATATTGATTTGCAAACCAACCCCCACCTCCCACCCCCTTTTGTCCCCAGAACAGCCTCAATTCTTCGGGGGCATGGACTCTACAAACGTCCCACAGGGAAGCTGGACAAAGGTTGACTCCAATGCTTCCCACACCGTTGTGTCAAATTGGCTGGATGTCCTTTGGTGAACATGAACTTCTATAGTAGTGATTTCTATAGTAGTGAACATAAACTGATTAAACTGAATGCCAAGAGTGTGTAAAGCTGTCATCAAGGCAAAGCGGTGGCTACTTTGAAGAATATAAAATATAAAATATATTTTCATATGTTTAACACTTTTTTTGGTTACTACATGATTCCATATGTTTTATTTAATAGTTTTGATGTCTTCACTATTATTCTACAATGTAGAAAATAGTAAAAAAAGAAAGAAAGAAAAACCCTGTAATGAGTCTTGACTGGTACTGTATATAATATACTAGTGCACGTCCTACCCAGTTATGTGAAACATGGTAGTGTTCCCTAATGCAAAGATTAGTTCCTAATGAATTCATTTCACTTGACTGATTTCCTGAGTAAAATCGTTGAAATTTGTTGCATGTTGCAGTTATATTTTTGTTCAGTGTATATATATTTTTCCAGATACTGGTGTACAACACCAAGGCAATCTCTTTACGTAGTGTTGTGTTGTCTCTCTTGTTGTGATGTGTGTTTTGTCCTATATATATATTGTATTCATTTGTCATATTTAATCCAAGGCCCCTTTCTCCACAGGAGGTCTTTTGCCTTTTGGTAGGCCGTCATTGTAAATAAGAATTTGTTCTTAATTAACTGACATGCCTAGTTAAATAAAGGTTACATATATTTTTTTATGAATTAAATAGGGACATGCCTTATGTCTATGATTTATACAGACCGATAATTTCCAAAAGAACGTTTGAATCACAAATAGAAGCTGATGCTGTTTGCTTAATAATATCCTGTTCAGAGTCAGAGGGTTATAGCGTTAGCATCACCGCTACCCCCCTGCTAAAGCACCGTCAGGGCTGGGCCTTCATATTGAATTCATTTCATTACATTTAAATGTATGTTTTCGCCCGAAGTTCCAAATGCCTGTATTTGTTGGTCTCCTTCACTCCTCTGCGCTGTGTGCACCTCCCCATTTKCACCAGAGATCGGTATATAATGAAGACATGCACGTCTCTGCCTTAACAATGGGAGTCGTTGTCCCAGAGGCGGGGAGACGACAAGTTTAAAGTCAATCCGACGTCTGCATTGGCCGTGCAGCATTTTACGGTGTGATACGGCCTCTTCATACTTCTTGCACTACGCTGAGCAGAACAGAGCTGTTGTCAAGGACGTTGTCAAGGAAGTGAGTTTGTGTTGATTTAGAACCTCCCGCCCCCTCACCTACAGTCAACCAATCATGTCAATGCGGAACTATATAGAGCCTTCCGCATTGTTACAACATTTGAGAGGCGCACAGCGAGTTCAAATTGTCCTCTGCGTACATCCGGYGGCGCCGATAATTGTGTCACATCATCCATATCCAACAACATTTTCGGATCAAGAATAAATGGGCTCTTAAGGTCCAAAATAAACACATTGCAACGCATTGGGCTTCTTTTGGACAGATTTTAGCGAGAGTTAAACTTCTCGCTTCGCCTCTCCCTCTTATGTTTTACACACAGCAGGCCCCTGTCCCTAACAATGCTGAGAAATCACATCTTCCTCTCTGACAAGCGCTTTCAACTCGTTATTTGTATTTTAGGTTTGGTCCAACTGAATCGGTCACATGGGCACTCAACTCCAGCCACTTTAATAATGGAAAATGTATGTAAAAAATGTATCACTAGCCACTTTAAACAATTACATTTACATTTAAGTCATTTAGCAGACGCTCTTATCCAGAGCGACTTACAAGTTAAACAATGCCACTTAATATAATGTTTACATACCATACATTACTCCTCTCATATATATATATACTGTACTCTATACCATCTACTGCATCTTGCCTATGCCGTTCTGTACCATCACTCATTCATATATCTTTATGTACATATTCTTTATCCCTTTACACTTGTGTGTATAAGGTAGTTGTTGTGAAATTGTTAGGTTAGATTACTTGTTGGTTATTACTACATTGTCGGAACTAGAAGCACAAGCATTTTCGCTACACTCGCATTAACATCTGCTAACCATGTGTATGTGACCATTAACATCTGCTAACCATGTGTATGTGACCATTAACATCTGCTAACCATGTGTATGGGACCATTAACATCTGCTAACCATGTGTTATGGGAACCATTAACATCTGCTAACCATGTGTATGGGACCATTAACATCTGCTAACCATGTGTATGGGACCATTAACATCTGCTAACATGTGTATGGGACCATTAACATCTGCTAACCATGTGAATGGGACCATTAACATCTGCTAACCATGTGTATGGGACCATTAACATCTGCTAACCATGTGTATGGACCTTAACATCTGCTAACATGGTATGTGACAAATAACATTTGATTTGATTTAAAAACACAGTGAGACATTATTCCTCTAATAGAGGATAAATTCCTTTTACCCAGCGATGCCCATTTTATTCTGAGAAATAAAGGTATGCCACGTGATCTCAAGTTGACAGGCTAACATGTTTTCAAACAGTGGAGGTGTGTTCAATAACTATTCAACTGTTTGAAATGCAGTGTATTTGACCTTAAAATAAAAGTTATGGTGCATTTTAAAGGAAACATAAAAAAAAAAAAAAAAAAATGGAGATACCATATTATCGTGATCATAAATGTGAAAAGAATTTAGATGCTAATTTAGGCCATATCGCCATTCATCCAGCTATATTGATCGCAGGACAGGAAGTTAGCGGGCTAACCCATACTGTGTGGCTAATTAGCGTTGGAGGCTAACTCACACGGTGAGAATCTAACACGGAATTTAGTAGCTGTCTAACACAGCGAGTGGTCACTGAGGATTAATATAACTATGTATACAATCTTCAGTCGAGGGGTTGCTCTTCACAGCCTCCCCTCGCTGTGTTCACACGTGAGTCGCGTCAGCCGGGCTATAGCTAGCTGTGGTTTTGTTTCAATACTTCTGCAGGTGCCAATATAATCCCTAGACTCTGTGAGCACAATGCAGACCAACGGTTTTCAAAGTCACTGGCTTTGCTCCAGGATTATTTTAGGATTAGCCTAGTGAGTCATGTAGGTTTAGGTATAGATATCCCCTAATCTCTCTCAACAACAATCAA
>NW_019944045.1:0-11983 GCF_002910315.2 Salvelinus sp. IW2-2015 | reverse complement strand
GTGTATGTGACAATAACATTTGATTTGATTTAAACCACAGTGAGACATTATTTCCTCTAATAGAGGATAAATTCCCTTTACCAGCGATGCCCATTTTATTCTGAGAATAAAGGTATGCCACGTGATCTCAAGTTGACAGGCTAACATGCTTTTCAAACAGTAGGGTGTGTTCATAACTATTCACTGTTTGAAATGCAGTGTATTTGACCTTAAAATAAAAGTTATGGTGCATTTTAAAGGAAACATAAAAAAAAAAAAAAAAAAATGGAGATACCATATATTCGTGATTCATAAATGTGAAAAGAATTTAGATGCTAATTTAGGCCATATCGCCATTCATCCAGCTATATTGATCGCAGGACAGGAAGTTAGCGGGCTCCCCCATACTGTGTGGCTAATTAGCGTTGGAGGCTACTCACACGGTGAGAATCTAACACGGAATTTAGTAGCTGTCTAACACAGCGAGTGGTCACTGAGGATTAATATAACTTGTTTATACAATCTTCAGTCGAGGGGTTGCTCTTCACAGCTCTCCCTCGCTGTGTTCCACGTGAGTCGCGTCAGCCGGGCTATAGCTAGCTGTGGTTTGTTCAATACTTCTGCAGGTGCCATATAATCCCTAGACTCTGTGAGCACAATGCAGACCACGGTTTTCAAAGTCACTGGCTTTGCTCCAGGATTATTTTAGGTTAGCCTAGTGAGTCATGTAGGTTTAGGTATAGATATCCCCTAAGAAATGTAGGCCTGGGTAAAGACCAACCCACTGAGTCCTACCTGCCGACCCCACTGAGTCCTACCTGCCGACCCACTGAGTCCTACTGCGACCCCACTGAGTCCTACCTGCCGACCCACTGAGTCCTACCTGCCGACCCCACTGAGTCCTACCTGCCGACCCCACTGAGTCCTACCTGCCGACCCACTGAGTCCTACCTGCCGACCCCACTGAGTCCTACCTGCCGACCCCACTGAGTTCTACTGCCGACCCCACTGAGTCCTACCTGCCGACCCACTGAGTCCTACCTGCCGACCCCACTGAGTCTACTGCCGACCCCACTGAGTTCTACCTGCCGACCCCACTGAGTTCTACCTGCCGACCCCACGGAGTCCACCCCGACCCACTGAGTCCTACCTGCCGACCCCACTGAGTCCTACCTGCCGACCCCACTGAGTTCTACCTGCGACCCCACTGAGTTCTACCTGCCGACCCCACTGAGTTCTACCTCGACCCCACGGAGTCCTACCCTGCCGACCCCACTGAGTCCTACCTGCCGACCCCACTGAGTCCTACCTGCCGACCCACTGAGTCCTACCTGCCGACCCACTGAGTCTACCTGCCGACCCCACTGAGTCCTACCTGCCGACCCACCTACCTGCCGACCCCACTGAGTTCTACCTGCCGACCCCACTGAGTTCTACCTGCCGACCCCACTGAGTTCTACCTGCCGACCCACTGAGTTCTACCTGCGACCCACTGAGTCCTACCTGCCGACCCACTGAGTCTACCTGCCGACCCCACTGAGTCCTACCTGCCGACCCCACTGAGTCCACTGCCGACCCCACTGAGTCCTACCTGCCGACCCGTCCACTGCCACCCCACTGAGTCCTACCTGCCGACCCCACTGAGTCCTACCTGCCGACCCACTGAGTCCTACCTGCCTTCCGCATTGTTACAACATTTGAGAGGCGCACAGCGAGTTCAAATTGTCCTCTGCGTACATCCGGGGGCGCCGATAATTGTGTCACATCATCCATATCCAACAACATTTTCGGATCAAGAATAAATTGGCTCTTAGGGTCCAAAATAACACATAGCAACGCATTGGGCTTCTTTTGGAGAGATTTTAGGGAGAGTTAAACTTCTCGCTTCGCCTCTCCCTCTTATGTTTTACACACAGCAGGCCCCTGTCCCTAACAATGCTGAGAAATCACATCTTCCTCTCTGACAAGCGCTTTCACTCGTTATTTGTATTTTAGGTTTGGTCCAACCGAATCGGTCACATGGACACTCAACTCCAGCCACTTTAATAATGGAAAATTGATGTATAAATGTTCACTAGCCACTTTAACAATGTCACTTAATATAATGTTTACATACCCTACATTACTCCTCTCATTTTTTATATATATTACTGTACTCTATATCATCTACTGCATCTTGCCTATGCCGTTCTGTACCATCACTCATTCATATATCTTTATGTACATATTCTTTATCCTTTACACTTGTGTGTATAAGGTAGTAGTTGTGATTGTTAGGTTAGATTACTTGTTGGTTATTACTGTATGGTCGGAACTAGAAGCACAAGCATTTCGCTACACTCGCATTAACATCTGCTAACCATGTGTATGTGACCATTAACATCTGCTAACCATGTGTATGTGACCATTAACATCTGCTAACCATGTGTATGGGACCATTAACATCTGCTAACCATGTGTTGTGACAAATAACATTTGATTTAAAACACAGTGAGACATTATTTCCCTCTAATAGAGGATAAATTCCCTTTTACCCAGCGATGCCCATTTTATTCTGAGAAATAAAGTATGACGTGATCTCAAGTTGACAGGCTAACATGCTTATATGCTAATTTAGGCCATATCGCCATTCATCCAGCTATATTGATCGCAGGACAGAGATTAGCGGGCTAACCCATACTGTGTGGCTAATTAGCGTTGGAGGCTAACTCACACGGTGAGAATCTAACACGGAATTTAGTAGCTGTCTAACACAGCGAGTGGTCACTGAGGATTAATATAACTATTTATACAATCTTCAGTCGAGGGGTTGCTCTTCACAGCTCTCCCTCGCTGTGTTCCACATGAGTCGCGTCAGCCGGGAATAGCTAGCTGTGGTTTTGTTTCAATACTTCTGCAGGTGCCAATATAATCCCTAGACTCTGTGAGCACAATGCAGACCAACGGTTTTCAAAGTCACTGGCTTTGCTCCAGGATTATTTAGGATTAGCCTAGTGAGTCATGTAGGTTTAGGTATAGATATCCCCTAAGAAATGTAGGCCTGGGTAAGAAACCAAACCCCACTGAGTTCTACCTGCCGACCCACTGAGTTCTACCTGCCGACCCCACTGAGTTCTACCTGCCGACCCCACTGAGTTCTACCTGCCGACCCACTGAGTTCTACCTGCCGACCCACTACCTGCCGACCCACTGAGTCCTACCTGCCAGCCCCACTGAGTCCTACCTGCCAGCCCCACTGAGTCCTACTGCCAGCCCCACTGAGTCCTACCTGCCGTCCACCGACCCCACTGATTTCTACCTGCCGACCCCAGGAGTTTCTACCTGCCGACCCCACTGAGTCCTACCTGCCGACCCCACTGAGTTCTAGCCTGCTGACCCACTGGAGTTCCACTACCTGCCGACCCCACTGAGTTCTACCTGCCGACCCCACTGAGTCCTACCTGCCGACCCCACTGAGTCCTACCTGCCAACCCCAGATTCCTACCTGCCAACCCCACAGGGGTCCAATAGAGTCCAGTCAACATTTACCGAACACGTTGAGAAATTATTTTGGTAGCCTAACTACAGACATATTCATCTTCTCTTTTCAGCAGCAGACATTTGATTTCCAAACTGTGTTTTTACCGCAATTAGATTTGGAAATATAAGACCAGTAAAGAATACAGTATATATATATTTTATTGTCACCGTAAAGGTGCATGTGTTGTTTTACAAGGTCAGCCATAGTAGTACGTCGCAACTGGAGCAATTTGGATTGAGTGCCTTGCTCAAGGGCACATCGACAGATTTTTCCCCTTCTCGGCTAAGGTATTCGAACCAGCGACCTTTCGGTTAATGCTTTAACCGCTAGGCTACCTGCCGGCCAGTCAACTACAAGTCAATTGTAACTCTACACGACTAAACCCTGTGTCTGAGGTTTTCACTAGATGGTATACTGCTTATGTCAGAATGGACTTTTCATAGCAGGTTAGGAGAATTTACGCAGCAGGTTAGGATAATTAGGATAAGGTTAGGAAAAGGGTTAGGATAGGCTAAAATGCAACAACAACAAAAAACGTTGTATGTCAATTTGACCTAAGCTCTATCTTATCTCGACAGGACCTGTGTTTGATAACTAACCTCCCACTCATTTGCGTCGCTGTAGACTCTGACAGCCACCTCGGCTGGGTCGTAGAAGTGCTTGGCGTGTTCTGTAGTGACGACACGCACATCCACCTGCAAACGGGCAGAGGACAATAGGGGTGTTATTCCAACTTTGAAACACTTAACCCCTAACACCTCTACCCTAGGATCAACCACATATCTACTACCACATATTTACAATACATTAAGTGTGTTACCTCAGACCTCTACTACCACATATCTACAATACATTAAGTGTGTTACCCATCAGAACTCTATCCACAATATCCTACAATAACATTAAGTGTGTTACCTCAGACCTCTACTACCACATATCTACAATACATTAAGTGTGTTACTCAGACCACTACTACCCACATATCTACAATACATTAAGTGTGTTACCTCGCAGACCTCTACCACATATCTACAATACATTAAGTGTGTTACCTCAGACCACTATCTACTACCACATATCTACATATACATTATGTTGTTACCTCAGACCTTTCTACACCACTATCTACAATACATTAAGTGTGTACCTCGACCTCTACTACCACATATCTACAATACATTAAGTGTGTTACCTCAGACCTCTACTACCACAATATCTACAATACATTAAGTGTGTTACCTCAGACACTACTCTACTACCACATATCTACAATACATTAAGTGTGTTACCTCAGACCTCTACTACCCATATCTACAATACATTAAGTGTGTTACCTCAGACCTCTACTACCACATATCTACAATACATTAATGTGTTACCTCAGACCTCTACTACCACATATCTACAATACATTAAGTGTGTTACCTCAGACCTCTACTACCACATATTACAATACATTAAGTGTGTTACCTCAGACCACTACTACCACATATCTACAATACATGAAGTGTGTTACCTCAGACCTCTACTACCACATATCTACAATACATTAATGTGGTTACCTCAGACCACTACTCTACTCACATATCTACAATACATTAAGTGTGTTACCTCAGACCATTACTCTACTACCAATATCTACAACACAATACCCACGTGTGTGTAGAGTGTGTATGTGTGTGTCTGTACCTGTGTGTGTCTCTTCACAGACCCGCTGTTCCATAAGGTGTATTTTTATCTGTTTTTTAATAAATTCTACTGATTGCATCAGTTTATGATGTGGAATAGAGTTCCATGTGTCATGGCTCTATGTAGATCTGTCTGCCTCCCATAGTCTGTTCTGGACTTGTGGACTGTGAAGAGACCTCTGGTGGCATGTCTTGTGGGGTATGTATGGGTGACTGAGCTGTGTGTTAGTAGTTTAAACAGACCTCTGGTGGCATGTCTTGTGGGGTATGTATGGGTGACTGAGCTGTGTGTTAGTAGTTTAAACAGACCTCTGGTGGCATGTCTTGTGGGGTATGTATGGGTGACTGAGCTGTGTGTTAGTAGATTAAACAGACCTCTGGTGGCATGTCTTGTGGGGTATGCATGGGTGTCTGAGCTGTGTGCCAGTAGTTTAGACAGACAGCTCGGTGCATTCAACATGTCAATACCCTCAATATTACAGCTAGTGATGAAGTCAATTCTCATCTCCTCTTCCAGCCAGGAGAGATTGACATGCATATTATTAACATTATCTCTCTGTGTATATTTAAGGGCCAGCCGTGTTGTCCTGTTCTGAGCCAATTGTAATTTTCTTAAGTTCCTCTTTGTGTCACTGACCACACGACTGAACAGTAGTCCAGGTGTAACAAAACTAGGGCCTGTAGGACCTGCCTTGTTGATAGTGTTTTTTTAGAAGACTAAAAACTAGGGCCTGTAGGACCTGCCTTGTTGATAGTGTTGTTAAGAAGGTAGAAACTAGGGCCTGTAGGACCTGCCTTGTTGATAGTGCTGTTAAGAAGGTAGAGCAGCACTTTATTATGGACAGACTTCTCCCCATCTTAGCTACTGTTGTATCAACATGTTTTGACCATGACAGTTTACAATCCAGGGTTACTCCAAGCAGTTTAGTCTCCTCAACTTTCTCCAATATGTTTTGACCAGGACAGTCAGTTTTCTCAATTTCCATATTATCCATTACACGATTTAGTTGAGGTTTAGGGTTAAGTGTTTGATTTGCCCCAAATACAATGCTTTTAGTTTTGACTTATTCCTTGGTAGGTAACTCTTTATCCACAATATAGCAGAGGGTGTAAAGCCATAACACATCAGTTTTTCCAGCAGTAGACTATGATCAATCATGTCAAAAGCTGCACTGAAGTCTAACAAAAACAGCCCCCACAGTCTCAGCCAATCATCAAAGTGCTGTGCTTGCTGAGTGTCCTTCCCTATACACATGCTGAAAGTCTGTTGTCAYTTTGTTTACTGTGAAATAGCATTGTTTCTGGTCAAACACCATTTTTCCCAGAAGTTTACTAAGGGTTGGTAACAGACTGATTGGTCGGCTATTTGAGACAGTAAAACGGGGCTTTACTATTCTTAGGTAGCGGAATAACTATGACATGAAAGCATGAACAAATAGATGAATTATTAATTATATTGCAGTGTTACAGTTCAGATGTGAAGATTCTTTTTTTATGGCTGATGTTCGAACCTAATCTGTGATTTACCTCTGTTTGTGCCTCTACAAATGTCCATAATTGGACATTATGATATTGTTCAAGGTAAACTGAAGTTGATAAATTCATTGGGGGGCCGTCAAGGGGTTTGATAATTTAGCTCGGCCTATGATATGACCTGCTATTAGAAGTGTTGATTATCTAGGCCTATCTACATAACAGATTTTCGGGACAGAGCTAATTCAACCTAGCTTCCTTTTCTACTGAAAACCGGATGTGGTAGCATTAACCTGTTACGTTCGGGTTAATGCTGATATGACCTGATATTAGAAGTGTAACGTCGTGACTGCACCTCTAGGATACGTAAATAATTATTTTGGGGGGGAATTTCCCCGTCAGTTTCTGTTAGTTGCATAATAAATAGAGCGTTTGGTTCGATACAAGGTGATCGTCCTCCAGCGGTATAACCATGCATGTGCAGGTCACAGAGAGCAACGTTTGACACCATACTTGTTTGAGTAACGCTGACTCATGAATCCAAATACAGCTAGCAGGAAACACATCCCAGTTAGATGACCTATCTACTTACCCCGGGTAACTCTAGAAGTTGGGAGACCAACAGAGGCACTTTGAGAGCTGCCACACTACCCGTGACCCCAACCAGCACACGAAATTTACCACACGAGTCTAACAAATCAAATTTCGGAGACGTTACGGGTGATTCCGCCTGCATGTTAGCTGGAAAACGATCACTACAAAAACAACTTCAACACGTTATTAGGAGCATGCTGATTGCCGAGAATACGCAAAATATCGCCAACTTTTAACTTCTATGAACTTCGCCCGATGCAGCTTCCGTAAACATTGGTTCCACGTGACCCACAGTGACTGATGAACGAGCACGTATCGCAACGACCTTTCGTGAGCGCGCACGCTGGTTCCATAGAATATTCTGGCTCTTCGACGGCTTCCGCAAGAGAGACACACCGTCCGGTATGTTATAGTAGGGGATTTTCATGCTTTGGTGAATTGTGCTGACATTCTCAACAGGTGCGATGCAGCAGACGCTGACCCCTCACGTCTACTGGGCCCAGCGGCATGAGGACATCTACCTGCGAGTGGAGCTGATTGACGCGCAGGTGAGTGGAGAGAGGACCTGTCACCCAGAGGCAATAAATAAACCGCTCACAAACATACAGGGATTTAGTATATTCATCACCAGGTTTACAATGTTACTCCGAAGTTCACATTGGATTGAGAATCGACCCTTAGCATGAGGATGTAGCCCTAATGTGACTGAGTAGGCTATCGTTGCACAATAGAAAATAATAGAATAGAATATAAATACAATTGTATGCTTGTGTTTCTAATGACGTATCCATAGTAACTGAGTCACGGTGACGTATCCATAGTAACTGAGTCACGGGGACGTATCCATAATAACTGAATCACAGGGACGTATCTATAGTAACTGAAGTCACTGTGACGTATCCATAGTAACTGAGTCACGGTGACGTATCCATAGTAACTGAGTCACGGGGACGTATCCATAATAACTGAATCACAGGGACGTATCTATAGTAACTGAGTCACTGTGACGTATCCATAGTAACTGAGTCACGGTGACGTTTCCATAGTAACTGAGTCACGGGGACGTATCCATAGTAACTGAGTCACGGTGACGTATCCATAGTAACTGAGTCACGGGGACGTATCCATAGTAACTGAGTCACGGGGACGTATCTATAATAACTGAGTCACTGTGACGTATCTATAATAACTGAGTCACGGGGACGTATCCATATTTCTGAGTCACGCGCGACGTATCCATTATCTTCTTCAGAGTGGCTAGCAGGCTTCTTCAGAGTGACTAGCAGGCTTTCTTCAGAGTGGCTAGCAGGCTTCTTCAGAGTGGCTAGCAGGCTTCTTCAGAGTGACTAGCAGGCTTCTCAGAGTGCTAGCAGGCTTCTTCAGAGTGGCTAGCAGGCTTCTTCAGAGTGGCTAGCAGGCTTCTTCAGAGTGGCTAGCAGGCTTCTTCAGAGTGGCTAGCAGGCTTCTTCAGAGTGGCTGCAGGCTTCTTCAGAGTGGCTGGCAGGTTCTTCAGAGTGGCTTAGGCTAGGCTTCTTCAGAGTGGCTAGCAGGCTTCTTCAGAGTGGCTGGCAGGCTTCTTCAGAGTGGCTGGCAGGCTTCTTCAGAGTGGCTAGCAGGCTTCTTCAGAGTGGCTAGCAGGCTTTTCAGAGTGGCTAGCAGGCTTCTTCAGAGTGGCTAGCAGGCTTCTTCAGAGTGGCTAGCAGGCCTTCTTCAGAGTGATAGCAGGCTTCTTCAGAGTGGCTAGCAGGCTTCTTCAGAGTGGCTAGCAGGCTTCTTCAGAGTGGCTAGCAGGCTTCTTCAGAGTGACTGGCAGGCTTCTTCAGAGTGACTGGCAGGCTTCTTCAGAGTGGCTGGCAGGCTTCTTCAGAGTGGCTAGCAGGCTTTCTTCAGAGTGGCTAGCAGGCTTCTTCAGAGTGACTGGCAGGCTTCTTCAGAGTGACTGGCAGGCTTCTTCAGAGGTGGTAAATAACATCAGTATTGTCTACATCTTAAGTTCATGGAGATGGTGGTTGAAGATAGTGTTTCAACATAGCAAGACTTCCTCTTCACAGATAGACTAGGGGCTGATAACGAGTCCTGGCTGGTTTCATTTGCCTCGACTTGTAAACACTGATCAATGAAACTAAGAACACAACCAGTTGCCTAATATTACTGGATTTTAAAAGTACAATTTGCATGCCTCCCTTTGCAAAATGATTACCCATAGAGAGCTCAAGTATCAGCTCTTTGGTAGAGTCTAAAGGGGAGCAACTCATGATGTAATCTGTACTGTCTTCTCTTCTCTTGCAGAATCTTGACATCAGCGTGCATGATAATGTCTCAAATTCAGGGGTACGTATTATTTATTACAGTATTATCAACCAGAAGACACTTTAACCTACCGTTAGAGCATGGCTTGGAAGACTCATTAACCTACGTTAGAGCATGGCTTTGAAGACTCATTCACCTACGTTAGAGCATGGCTTTGAAGACTCATTCACCTACCGTTAGAGCATGGCTTTGAAGACTCATTCACCTACCGTTAGAGCATGGCTTTGAAGACTCATTCACCTACCGTTAGAGCATGGCTTTGAAGACTCATTCACCTACCGTTAGAGCATGGCTTTGAAGACTCATTAACCTACATTAGAGCATGGCTTTGAAGACTCATTCACCTACCGTTAGAGCATGGCTTTGAAGACTCATTAACCTACCGTTAGAGCATGGCTTTGAAGACTCATTCACCTACCGTTAGAGCATGGCTTTGAAGACTCATTAACCTACCATTAGAGCATGGCTTTGAAGAAACAAATGATCCCTTTGTTTTGTTTGTTTGTTTCCAGCCCAGGGTCATGGAGCAAGAGGACAGAATGATTATGAGTTTAGTCTGCCGTTCCTTAATGCTGTGAAGACAGAGGTACTGTTTAGTAGATGGACTATTCTGATTGATAATAGACTGTGTTTACTAGACTATTCTGATTGATAATAGACTGTGTTTACTAGACTATTCTGATTGATAATAGACTGTGTTTACTAGACTATTCTGATTGATAATAGACTGTGTTTAGTAGATGGACTATTCTGATTGATAATAGACTGTGTTTACTAGACTATTCTGATTGATAATAGACTGTGTTTACTAGACTATTCTGAATAATAATAGACTGTGTTTACTAGACTATTCTGATTGATAATAGACTGTGTTTACTAGATGGACTATTCTGATTGATAATAGACTGTGTTTACTAGACTATTCTGATTGATAATAGACTGTGTTTACTAGACTATTCTGAATAATAATAGACTGTGTTTAGTAGATGGACCCTGTGTGTGTGTGTGGTGCGTGCGTGCGTGCGTGCGTGGTTATTCTAATCTAATAGATAACATGTGTTCTCCAGGTGAGCCACAGGTCGACCCAGCGCCAGTGAACATCACAGTGCGTAAGCAGCTGAGTGGCTGGTGGGACAGACTCGCCCTACAGGAGAAGAAACCTATTTTCCTGGCTCCTGACTTCGACCGCTGGGTGGACGAGTCTGACGCCGAGATGGAGCTACGGGAGAAGGTAACGTCCTGTAATGTTAATGCTAATTCAGGATGTCAGGATAGATTTGGTATTACAGCAGGATATAGCTCATTAATGAGAGAGAGACAGCACCAGTCTGTCTGCCTGTCTGCCTGCCTGCCAGCCTGTCTGTCTGTCTGTCTGTCTGTCTGTCTGTGTGTCTGTCGCTCTGTCTGTCTTCGTCTGTCTGTCTGTGTTGTCCTGCTTGTCTGTCTGCCTGCCTGCCTGCCTGTCTGTCTGTCTCTGCGGTGGGGGAAGAGCATCAAGCGTAGCACATTTGTGACAGTGATTACTTCATATTTATATGTTATGTTATTATTGATTCATAACAATATAATAATATAGAACATATACTGTATATATATTCATTGTGTATTCTGTGGTAACTTTTCCAGGAGGAGAAAAAACCCGACTGAACATGGAATCAAGGCTGTCAGAGGACTGTGATAACAGACTGTATTTAACTAGTTGAAGGCTGCCAGAGGACTGTGAGTATAACAGCTGTATTTAACTAGTTGAAGGCTGTCAGAGGACTGTGAGTATAACAGACTGTATTTAACTAGTTGAAGGCTGCCAGAGGACTGTGAGTATAAACAGACTGTATTTAACTAGTTGAAGGCTGTCAGAGGACTGTGAGTATAACAGACTGTATTTAACTAGTTGAAGGCTGCCAGAGGACTGTGAGTATAACAGACTGTATTTAACTAGTTGAAGGCTGCCAGAGGACTGTGAGTATAACAGACTGTATTTAACTAGTTGAACGCTGTCAGAGGACTGTGAGTATAAGACTGTATTTAACTAGTTGAAGGCTGTCAGAGGACTGTGAGTATAACAGACTGTATTTAACTAGAGGACTGTGAGTATAACAGACTGTTAACTACTAATACAGACTGTATTTAACTAGTTGAAGGCTGCCAGAGGACTGTGAGTATAACAGACTGTATTTAACTAGTTGAAGGCTGTCAGAGGACTGTGAGTATAACAGACTGTATTTAACTAGTTGAAGGCTGTCAGAGGACTGTGAGTATAACAGACTGTATTTAACTAATTTGTAAGTCGCTCTGGATAAGAGCGTCTGCTAAATTACTTAAATGTAAATGTAAATGTAAGGCTGTCAGAGGACTGTGAGTATAACAGACTGTATTTAACAAGTTGAAGGCTGTCAGAGGACTGTGAGTATAACAGACT
>NW_019944044.1:98967-100168 GCF_002910315.2 Salvelinus sp. IW2-2015 | reverse complement strand
CAGATACCACAGTCTAACTACAGCTGTATATCACTATACTGTAGTTAGATACCACAGTCTAACTACAGCTGTTAAATCACTATACTGTAGTCAGATACCACAGTCTAACTACAGCTGTATATCACTATACTGTAGTTAGATACCACAGTCTAACTACAGCTGTATATCACTATACTGTAGTTAGATACCACAATCTAACTACAGCTGTAAATCACTATACTGTAGACTACAGTATAGTGATTTACAGCTGTAGTTAGACTGTGGTTGTCAGTAATACAGTAGTAGATTGTTATGTTGTGAGGCAGCTACTCACGCTGGTCTCCGGATATCACTGTTACTTTTGCTGTTCTTACTGCCATTGTGTTTCATATCGGAGGGTGGAAGTCAACCACAATGGAAGTCAACCACAATGGAAGTCAATGAGAGATGGAAGTCAACCACAATGGAAGTCAATGAGAGATGAACGTGGTGCATTTCAAGACAGTTAACTCTGACTGTAAAGCCTCGGGTCGTGTCCCAAACAGCAGCCCATTCCTTACCTAGCGCACTACCTTTGACCGGAGCCGTATAAGGCCTCAGTCGAAAGTAGTGCACTAGCAAGGGAATAGGGTGCCGTTTGGGGACACGGCCCCTTGTATGCCTGCAGTGCGGTTTGACACTCCTTCTGATACCCAAGACTAAATAATGCATAACATAAGGTGATGTCATCTAAAAGATGATTAAGCTATTAGTTTTCTAGTTCCACACTTAAGAACGTGATTAGAATAAGTCATCGTAACTCATTCTATCAAATTCGAAAATGTAATTCTACATCATACATCTTGCTCAAATTAATACCATCTACGCTTGTAATCACTGTGTCAGAAATCATGTTAAATGAGGAGTAAAATTAAACATKATTAGATAAATGCCATATCGAATTGACTATTATATGTTGTGTCACATCGCATTAGAGATGCCGTGATAGTGTGGCGAGAAGAGAAAATAGGAAGTCCTCTCTTTAAACTCTCCTGCGCCTGACTTCCCTGCCACCTATACACACGTATCTGACACCGGGCAGCTATAGTTTTAAATATTTAACTAACGATTTAGCGGCCTTATGGCTTATGGGTATAAGATGTTCAGTTTCGTGTTGGTTCCAGACTTGGTGCATCGGTACCTCCTGCCGTGCACTAGGAGATTCCCATTTTTTTTTTTTTTT
>NW_019944044.1:90412-96453 GCF_002910315.2 Salvelinus sp. IW2-2015 | reverse complement strand
GCCGGCGGCCAGATCCACCTGACAGGACAGGAGACCCTGGCAGAACTCTGTCATTAGCATAAAGGACAAAAAGGACCATCGTAGCGTGCGGAGAAAACGGAGTGTAAATGGAGTCTTTTAATAAATGTCCACTTAACATGCTCCAAACACTAATATGTACATACATAAAATAAACATGGGTACGAGATCCCGTCGCGCACCTATACAACCAGAAACAACCCTGACATAAAACAATCTCTGACAAAGACATGAGGGGAAACAGAGGGTTAAATACACAACAGGTAATGAATGGGATTGAAACCAGGTGTGTGGGAAGACAAGACAAAACCAATGGAAAATGAAAAATGGATCAATGACGGCTAGAAGACCGGTGACGTCGACCGCCGAGCACCGCCCGAACAAGGAGAGGCAACGACTTCGGTCGTGACACCCGAACTATCTGTATTGACCCTTTTGGCACTCACTCTTTTGACTCAACACATTCACTGCTGTTACGGTTTATTATCTATCCTGTTGAATATTCACTTTATCCCTACCAATATGTACATATCTACCTCAATTACCTCATAACCCTGCACATCGATTAGGTACTGGCACCCTGTGTATATAGCTTAGTTATTACCTGGTACCCTGTGTATACAGCCTAGATATTACCTGGTACCCTGTGTATATAGCCAAGTTATTACATGGTACCCCGTGTATGTAGCCATGTTATTACCTGGTACCCCGTGTATATTGCCAAGTTATTACCTGGTACCCCCGTGTATATAGCCAAGTTATTACCTGGTACCCCGTGTATACAGCCACGTTATTACCTGGTACCCTGTGTATATAGCCAAGTTATTACCTGGTACCCTGTGTATATAGCCAAGTTATTACCTGGTAACCTGTGTATATATCCTAGTTATTACCTGGTACCCTGTGTATATAGCCAAATTATTACCTGGTACAATGTATATAGCCAAGTTATTACCTGGTTCCCCATGTATATAGCCTAGTTATTACCTGGTACCCTGTGTATATAGCCAAGTTATTACCTGGTACCCTGTGTATATATCCTAGTTATTACCTGGTACCCTGTGTATATAGCCTAGTTATTACCTGGTACCCCTGTGTATGTAGCCTAGTTATTACCTGGTACCCTGTGTAAATAGCCAAATTATTACCTGGTACCCTGTGTATATAGCCTAGTTATTGCCTGATACCCCTGTGTATATAGCCTAGTTATTACCTGGTACCCTGTGTAAATAGCCAAATTATTACCTGGTACCCTTTTATATATGCAAGTTATACCTGTACCCTGTGTATATATCCAATGTTTTACCTGGTACCCTGTGTATATAGTCAGTTATTACCTGGTACTGTATATACCAAGTTTTACCTGGTACCCGTGTATTAGCCACTGTTATTACCCTGGTATCCCCGTGTATATAGCCAAGTTATTAACCTGGTACACTGTGTATATAGCCTGGTATTACCTGGTAACCCCGGTGTATATAGCCTAGTTATTACTTGGTAACCCCTGTGTATATAGCCAGTTATTACCTGGTACCCCTGTGTATATAGCAAAGGTATTACCTGGTACCCTGTGTAATAGCCAAGTATACCTGGTACCTGTGTATATACCAATATACCTGGTACCTGTTATATATACGCCAAGTTATTACCTGGTACACTGTGTATATATGCCAAGTTATTACCTGTACCCTGTATATATAGCCTAGTTATTACTTGGTACCCCTGTGTACTAGCCAAGTTATTACCTGGTACCTATTACCTACAACCATCCTAGAGACAGAGAAACCTCTGTACTGTCTGCAGCCATCCTAGAGACAGAGAAACCCTCTCTGTACCGTCTACAGCCATCCTAGAGACAGAGAAACCTCTGTTCTGTCCACAACCATCCTAGAGACAGAGAACCCTCTCTGTACCATCTACAGTCTTCCTAGGGACAGAGAAACCCCTCTCTAACTGTCTATAACCATCCTAGAGACAGAGAAACCCTCTCTGTACCATCTACAGTCTCCTAGGGACAGAGAAACCTCTCTACTGTCTATAACCCCTAGAGACAGAGAAACCCTCTCTGTACTGTTCACGCCACTCTAGAGACAGAGAACCCTCTCTGTATGTCTACAACATCCTAGAGACAGAAAACCCTCTCTATCTGTCTATAACCATCCTAAAGACAGAGAAACCCTCTCTGTACTGTCTACAACCATCCTAGAGACAGAAAACCCCTCTACTGTCTATAACCATCCTAGAGACAGAGAAACCCTCTCTGACTTGTCTACAGCCATCCTAGAGACAGAAACCCTCTCTACTGTCTATAACCATCCTAGAGACAGAGAAACCCTCTCTGTACTGTCTACAGCCATCCTAGAGACAGAGAAACCCTCTCTGTACTGTCTCACAACCATCCTAGAGACAGAAACCTCCTCTACTGTCTATAACCATCCTAGAGACAGAGAACCCTCTCTGTACTGTCTACAGCCATCCTAGAGACAGAGAACCCCTCTCTGTACTGTCTACAACCATCCCTAGAGACAGATAACCCTCTCTGTACTGTCTACAGCCATCCTAGAGACAGAGAAACCCCTCTCTACTGTCTACAGCCATCTTAGAGATAGAGAAACTCTCTCTGTAAGTCTACAGCCATCCTAGAGACAGAGCAACCCTCTCTGTACTGTCTACAGCCATCCTAGAGACAGAGAAACCCTCTTCTGTCTGTCTACACCCATCCTAAGAGACAGATAACCCCTCTCTGTACTGTTATAACCATCCTAGAGACAGAGAACCCTCCTCTGTACGTCCTACAGCCATCCTAGAGACAGATAACCCCTCTCTGTATCTGTTCTATAACCATCCCTAGAGACCAGAGAAACCTCCTCTGTACTGTCTAATACCACCTACCAGAGACAGAGACACCCTCTCTAGCTGTCTATAACGCATCCTAGAGACAGAGAAAACCCTCTCTGTATTCCTTCAACTTAGACAGAAACTTCTGTACTGTTAAACATCCTAGAGACAGATACCCTCTCTGTACTCGTCTAAAGCCATCCAGAGACAGATAAACCCCTCTCTGTACTGTCTACACCATCCTAGAGACAGATCAACCCTCTCTGTACTTCAAACCATAGAGACAGAACCTCTCTGTTCTGTCTACAACCATCCTAGAGACAGATAAACTTCTGTTCTGTCTACACCATCCTTAGAGACATATACCCCTCTCTTACTGTCTACAGCATCCTAGAGACATATACGACCTCTACTGTCTACAGCTACCATCCTAGAGACAAGAGCCCTCTCTGTTACTGTCCTAACAACCATCTATGAACCAGTCACCCTCTCTTACCTGTCTATAACCATCCAGAGACAGAGACCCCTCTCTGTACTGTCTACAGCCATCCTAGAGACAGAAACCTCCCTCTCTACTGTCTACAACCATCCTAGACGACAGAGAACCCCTCTCTCTACTGTCTACAACCATCCTAGAGACAGATAACCCCTCCTGTACTGTCTACAACCATCCCTAGAGACAGATAACCCCTCTCTACTGTCTATAACCATCCTAGAGACAGAGAACCCCTCTCTACTGTCTACAACCATCCTAGAGAACAGAGAACCCCTCTCTGTACTGTCTACAACCATCCTAGAGACAGAGAAACCCCCTCTCTGACTGTCTACAACCCATCCTAGAGAACAGAGAACCCCTCTCTGTACTGTTCTCCACTATCCCCCATAGAGACAGAGAACCCCTCTACTGTCCTATAAACCATCCTAGAGAACAGAGAACCCCTCTCTGTACTGTCTATAACCATCTCTAGAGACAGAGAAACCCTCTCGTACTGTCTACAGCCATCCTAGAGAAACAGATACCCTCTCTGTACTGTCTATACCATCCTAGAGACAGAAACCCTCTCTACACTGTCTATAACCATCCTAGAGACAGAGAAACCCTCTCTGTACTGTCTACAGCCATCCTAGAGACAGAAAACCCCTCTAACTGTCTATAACCATCCTAGAGACAGAGAAACCCCTCTCTGTACTGTCTACAGCCATCCTAGAGACAGAGAAACCCTTCTCTGTACTGTCTACAACCATTCCTAGAGACAGAAAACCCTCTCTATCTGTGCTATAACCATCCTAGAGACAAGAGAAACCCTCTCCTGTACTGTCTACAGCCATCCTAGAGACAGAGAACACCCCCTCTGTACTGTCTACAACCATCCTAGAGACAGATAAACCCCTCTCTGTACTGTCTCAGCCATCCTAGAGACAGAGAAACCCTCTCTACTGTCTACAGCCATCTCTCGAGATACGAGAAACTCTCTCTGTTCAGTCCTACAGCCATCCTAGAGACAAGAGCAACCCCTCTCTGTACTGTCTACAGCCATCCTAGAAGACAGAGCAACCCTCTCTGTACTGGTCTACCACATCCTAGAGACAGATAACCCCTCTCTGTACTGTCTATAACCATCCTAGAGACAGAGAAACCCTCTCTGTACTGTCTACAGCCATCCTAGAGACAGATAACCCCTCTCTGTACTGTCTATAACCATCCTAGAGACAGAGAAACCCTCTCTGTACTGTCTATAACCATCCTAGAGAACAGATACACCCTCTCTACTGTCTATAACCATCCTAGAGACAGAGAAACCTCTCTGTTCTGTCTACAACCATCCTAGAGACAGAGAAACCCCTCTCTGTTCTGTCTACAACCATCCTAGAGACAGATAACCCCTCTCTGTACTGTCTACAACCATCCTAGAGACAGATAACCCCTCTCGTACTGTCTACCACCATCCTAGAGACAGATAACCCTCCTGTACTGTCTACAACCATCCTAGAGACAGATAAACCCTCTCTGTTCTGTCTACACACCATCCTAAGAGACAGAGAAACCCTCTCTGTTCTGTCCTACCAACCATCCTAGAGACAGATAACCCCTCTCTGTACTGTCTCAGCCATTCCTAGAGACATATACACCCTCTCTACTGTCTACAGCCATCTAGAGACAGAGAGCCCCTCTCTGTACTGTCTACAACCATCCTAGAGACAGATAACCCCTCTCTGTACTGTCTATAACCATCCTAGAGACGAGAACCCTCTCTGTCACTGTCTACAGCCATCCTAGAGACAGAGAACCCCTCTCTACTGTCTACAACCATCCAGAGACAGAGACCCCTCTCTCTAACTGTCTACAACCATCCTAGAGACAGATAACCCCTCTCTGTACTGTCTACAGACTCATACCTAGAGACAGATAACCCCTCTCTACTGTCTATAACCATCCTAGAGACAGAGAACCCCTCTCTACTGTCTACAACCATCCTAGAGACAGGAACCCCTCTCTGTACGTCTACAAACCCATCCTAGAGACAGAGAAACCCCCTCTCTACTGTCTAACCCATCCTAGAGACGAGAACCCCTCTCTGTACTGTTCTCAACCATCCTATGAGACAGAGAAACCCCTCTCCTACTGTCTACACCAATCCTAGAGACAGAGAACCCCTCTCTGTATGTCATAACCATCCTAGAGACAGAGAAAACCCTCTCTGTACTGTCTACACACATCCTAGAGACAGATAACCCCTCTCTGTACTGTCTATAACCATCCTAGAGACAGATCAACCCCTCCTGTACTGTCTACAGCCATCCCTAGAGACAGATACCCCTCTCTGTACTGTCTATAACCATCCTAGAGACAGAGAACCCCTCTCTGTACTGTCTATAACATCTAGAGACAGATAACCCTCTCTGTACTGTCTATAACCATCCTAGCAGACAGAGAAACCCTCTCTGTACTGTCTATAACCATCCTAGAGACAGAGAAACCCCTCTCTGTACTGTCTACAACCATCCTAGAGAACAAGATAACCCTCTCCTTCTACTGTCTATAACCATCCAGAGACAGAGAACCCCTCTCTACTGTCACAACCATCCTAGAGACAGAGAACCCCTCTTCTGTACTGTCTAACAGCCATCCTAGAGACAGAGAACCCTCTCTGCTACTGTCTACAACCATCCTAGAGAGAGAACCC
>NW_019944044.1:85441-89483 GCF_002910315.2 Salvelinus sp. IW2-2015 | reverse complement strand
CTAATGGGGCGATCATATAAACCCAGGGAAGATTAGCTGCTGGGTGCCCTTGGCAGGAACTAATGAGGATCCATAAACCACAGAAGAGTGGCTGCTGCCTTGGCAGGAACTAATGGGGATCCATAATAAACCCCAGGAAGAGTAGCTTGCTTGCCTTGGCAGGAACTAATGGGGATCCATTAATAAACCCCAGGAAGAGTATCTGCTGCCTTGGCAGGAACTAATGGGATCCATAATAAACCCCAGGAAGATAGCTGCTGCCTTGGCAGGAACTAATGGGATCCATGAATAACCACCAGGAAGAGTAGCTGCTCCTTGGCAGGAACTAATGGGGATCCATAATAAACCCCAGGAAGAGTAGCTGCTGCCTTTGCAGGAAACTAATGGGGATCCATAAAAACCCCAGGAAGGTAGCTGCTGCCTGTTGGCAGGACTATATGGGATCCATAATAAACCCCAGGAAGAGTAGCTGCTCCTTGGCAGGAACTAAGTGGGATCCATATAAACCCAGGAAGAGTAGCTGCTGCCTTGCAGGGAATAATGGGGATTCCATAATAAACCCCAGGAAGAGTAGCTGCTGCCTTGCGGGAGAGCTAATGGGATCCATAATAAACCCCAGGAAGAGTAGCGCTGCCTTGGCAGGAAACTAATGGGGATCAATAATAAACCCCAGGAAGAGTAAGCTGCTGCCTTGGAGGAACTAATGGGGATCCATAATAACCCCAGGAAGAGTAGCTGCTGCCTTGACAGGAACTAAGGGAGATACATTAATATAACCCCAGGAAGAGTAGGCTTGCTGCTGGCAGGAACTAATGGGATCCATAATAAACCCCAGGAAGAGTAGCTGCGCGCCTTGGCAGGAACTAACGGGGACTAAATAAACCCCAGGAAGAGTAGCTGCTGCCTTGGCAGGAACTAAATGGATCCATATAAACCCCAGAAGAGTAGCTGCTGCTTGGCAGGATACTAAGGGGATCCATAATAAACCCCCAGGAAGAGTAGCTGCTGCCTTGGCAGGAACTAATGGGGATCCATAATATAACCCCAGGAAGAGTAGCCTGCTGCCTTTGGCAGGAACTAATGGGGATCCATAATAAACCCCGGAAGAGTAGCTGCTGCCCTGGCAGGAACTAATGGGGAATCCATATAAACCCCAGGGAAGAGTAGCTGTGGCTTGGCAGGAACTAATGGGGATCCATAATAAACCCCAGGAAGATGTAGCTGCTGCCTTGGCAGGACTAATGGGATCCATAATAAACCCCAGGAAGAGTAGCTGCTTGCCTTGGCAGGAACTAATGGGGATCCATAATAAACCCAGGAAGAGTAGCTGCTGCCTTGGCAGGAACTAATGGGGATCCAATAACCCCAGGAAGAGTATGCTGTGCCTTGGCAGGAACTAATGGGGATCCATAATAAACCTCAGGAAGAAGGTAAGCGTGCTACCCCGTTGGCAGGAACTAATGGGGGACCATAATAAAACCCCAGAAAGAGTAGCTGCTGCTCTTTGGCAGGAACTAATGGGGATCCATAAAAAACCCCAGGAAGAGTAGCTGCTGCCTTGGCAGGAACTAATGGGATCCATAATAAACCCCAGGAAGTAGTGCTGCTGCTTGCAGGAACTAATGGGGTAGGCAAATAAAGCCGCAGGTTCCTGCCAAGGCAGCAGCTACTCTTCCTGGGGTTTATTATGGATCCCCATTAGTTCCTGCCAAGGCAGCAGCTACTCTTCCTGTGGTTTATTATGGATCCTCATTAGTTCCTGCCAAGGCAGCAGCTACTCTTCGTGGGCAGAATTAAGGCAGTTATACAATTTGAAAAACATTACAATATATTCATAACAGAATCCACGACACACTAAGTGTGTGCCCTCAGGCCCCTACTCCACTACCACGTAGATACAACAGTAAATCCATGTGTGTACGTGTGTTTATAGTGTGTATGTTTTCATTGGGCTCCTGAGTGCCTCAGTGGTCTAAGACACTGCATCTCACAGCAAGAGGCGTCACTATAGTACCAGGGTTGAATCTGGACTGCATCATATCTGGCTGTGATTGGGAGTCCAATAGGGCGGTGCACAACTGTGAAGAGACCTCTGGTGACATTTCTTGTGGGGTGTCTGAGCTCGGTACCTTCAGCTTGTCAACACCTCTTACAAAAACAAGTAATGATGAAGTCAATCTCTCCTCCACTTTGAGCCATGAGAGATTGACATGTATATCATTAATGTTAGCTCTCCGTGTACTTTTAAAGGGCCATTCGTGCTGCCCTGTTCTGAGCCATTTGAAATTTTCCCAAGTCCCTCTTTGTGGCACCTGACCACACTACTGAACAGTAGTCCAGTAATCTACTGCATTCAGATTATACAGTATGATACTGTTGATTATACAGTATTTTACCAGGACAATTACAGGATTTGCTTCACAGTGTGTATATTCATGCGTGTGCATGTGTACGTGTGTGTGTGTGTGTGTGTGTGTGTGTGTGTGTTTGTGTGTGTCTATACAGTATGTGTGAGTGTGTGTAGGATGAATCATGATTCATGACCATACTCCCTGTTCATTACAATATGTTACTTTGTCCTTCCAGCGTGACCTCTCTCAGAGCCCCTAATTAAATATTGCACACTTAACATCACCCTTAATGACTTACCCTGTCTCAGCATGGCTTCATATGTGGGCATATATACAGTGCATTCTGACAGCATTCAGACCCCTGGACTTTTTCCTCATTTTGTTACGTTACATGTCCTCATCAATCTACACACAATACCCCATAATGACATCACAATACCCCATAATGACATCACAATACCCCATAATGACATCACAAAACCCCACAATGACACCATAATACCCCATAATGACACCACAATACCCCATAATGACACCACAATACCCCATAATGACATCACAAAACACCCTAATGACATCACAATACCCCATAATGACATCACAAAACCCCCTAATGACACCACAATACCCCATAATGACATCACAAAACCCCACAAAACACCACAATACCTGTTACGTTCCCCAGCTTTTCTGTGTTGTGGTATGTATTTGAGTGTGTGTTTCAGGAGATAGCTTCCTGAGTTCTCCATGGCTAATTGATAATTGGAGAGCTGACCACGCCCCCTCGTCAAGAAGCAGCTGACACTAATTACCTTTGCCACCTGAGGAATATAAAAGCCAGTGTTCTATTCAGGAAGAGAGATTTTTTTTGGAGGGAGAGAAATCATTAGAGAGAGAAGATTTTGGAAAGATTGGAGAGAGAGATCCTTGCTTGAGAATTTGATTGTGATAAAGTGTTGGTTGTTTCTCAGAGATTTGGTATGTACTATATAAGTTGTTGCTGAGGGAGCTGATTGGTTATGTCTTATGTGTTATAGGACGCACTGTTTTGATTATTGAAATTGTTTGTTAATAATTGTTCTGTTTCATTTGTTCCCAGTGGGGAAGGAGAAGGCACTTTGGGAGTGCTTAGGCAAGAGGCCCGCGGGCATACATATACCCGTAGTATATTCATTGTCTAGGCACACTAGGTAAGACCTGGGCGGACCACCCCCTTGTATTTTGGTTAGGGCACCAGGTGGTGCTAAGATAGGTAAGTAGTGGGTAGGCAGGTTAGATAGGAAAGGGGGAAGTTTTGATATTTACTTTCTTTGCTTTGGTTCCYTCCAGCCCCTTTTCCCCATATTACCGTAAGGAAATAAATCCTAGTAACGGTAAAATCTGCCTTTGTCGTCCTTACTCACGCCTACAGTCCATACCTCTTACACTTCACAGGGAGTTGAGTTGCAGCAGGGAGTTGCGTTCCCTCTTCTCAGAGGCGTGCGTAACAATACCCCATAATGACACCACAATACCCCATAATGACACCACAATACCCCATAATGGCATCACAATACCCCATAATGACATCACAAAACCCCCTAATGACATCACAAAACCCCATAATGACATCACAAAACCCCATAATGACTCCACAATACCCCATAATGACTCCACAATACCCCATAATGACATCACAATACCCCATAATG